>NW_009635618.1:26348-34970 GCF_000690535.1 Cariama cristata | reverse complement strand
CAGCCCAGCCTTAAACGGTGACACTGGCTCAGAGACATCTGGTGTGCGATCCTGTTTTAAATCAGTCCTGTAGTGCAGCCTTAATACAAATTAATAGCATCTTCTGAATTCTGTTGTGATGAGCATTGCGTCTAAGTGCCATGTATTCAGCACAGCAAAAGAATTTTTAAATGGGCAAAGAGAGGTCATAGAATCGTAGAATCATTATGGTTGGAAGAGACCTCAAAGATCATCAAGTCCAACTGTATACCCGATCCCACCATGCTTAAAGGATAAGCTGGAAAAAAATAATCTTTATTATGCTATTGTGCAGTACTGTTGTGAGAAATTGGTTTACAAGGAAATTACACCAGTGTCTTTAAAAATTACAATTAGTATCACAGAAACATCACTGACTTCTATTCACAGCACATAACAATGCCGTAGTCTTCAAGGAAAATCCTGTATTTATTCATTTTAATAAACAGAACCTACTGGAATAAAATATTCTACTACCAAAGACAAATTATATGTATTTTAATAGAACTTAGCATTTAAGAAATGTATCAGGTAAAATATCAAATCTATGCGAAACATGTAAATAGATGATACACATTATACTTATGACTGATAAGAAGTCATTTTTGAGTATAGTGAAAGTGATGCTTTCATATGAAGAAGTAATTTTTCCTGAAAACTAAAAATAGCTTCTTACTCGGATTATCTGGCTACGTTGCATGGAAACCATTTTTCTCTATTACTGTATTTATGTAACACTGGCTTCAGGCTGAAAAGCGCAATTGTATTTTTTAAATTAAAAGTTTAAGGTCAGGTTCTTTCTCCCTCTGCTGCTTTATAGATATGTGCAAGTCTTATTTCACATAACCTCTGTGCCTTTGTGTGACTTATTGAACTTCTGTAACATGATGGAAGGGTTCACAGTAAAATGTTGTGGAAAGTGGACTTCCATCTTCTGCCCTTAGTCAAATTGGTGTAAGTTACATCTTCTGTTGTGAGCTCTCCGTGGATCCCAGAGGATGGTATTAGTATAGAATTTTTAAAGTTGAATTTAAATAACTGTATTTTACTGTATCGCTGATGAAAAAGAACCCATTTTGTTCTGGTGAAAAAGGATATCTCGGAGTTACTGAACTAGGTTTTATTTTCTTGTTGGGTTTTGTGGTGGTGTTCCACATGAATAGCTTTTGGACAGACCCAGAGCTGTTTTGATAACACACTTTTCAGTGCTTTTGAATCTTTGAGTTTTAGTGGTATTTAACACTCAATTTCCTCCTCTTTTAATGATTATTTCACTGCGAGTGAAATACTTTTCTATTACCTTTAATCATCGAAATATGTTCTGAACTATGATTTTAGCTTAATAAAGACTTTTCCCTCTAGGAATTTCTTTTCTGTATATTTTCTCTGCAAGACACCAGGACAAAACATTTGAAGAGGAGTTTTCATGGGTCCATGGGTTCGCTATACTGCATCATGATTTTCCATTTCCCCTGCCTTTTCCCCAGCCTTTGGAGAGCTGCATATGTCCACCTTGGCAGTTACTCAGTGTTGCTGCCGTCTGCATATATTCATTTCTGCTTTCCCTCCTTGCAGACTTTCAGAGATACAAAGCTGTAACGAATAAGGCTGTGGTCCTTGGTGTTTATTAACACAGCATCCATATCTGTAACTGCTGTGATATGCCTTTGTTGTAGATGAAGAGATAATTCAGACTCAGGGTTTGACTAGGTAGGAGCATATGCTCTCTGAAGAAAAGAAAAATGAAATCTTTGTGATAGTGATTTGGAAGTGAACCATTTGACTAAGACAGGGTGTCATATGAAATGGTACTTCTCTGCATGAAGCTCACCTTGGCTGGAGTATAAGAACAGGGTGGTTGTGTAAAGAAAAGACTGCATGGAGACTCTCAAAGAGAGCCTAGGTTTGTTTAGAGATCACAGGTTCTACTCCTTTATTTTAAGAGGAAACTAATGTGCAAATCTTGAGAGTATATATTTGTTAGCTGTGGTTTGAAATCCTTTTTCCCCTCTTTTTAAATACGTGGTTCCAGCATCCCTATAAACATACGTTGGGAAGCCTTCTGCTACTGATCATAGTTTCCCAAAAAGGAAAAACCTGCACAGGTGCTGCAAGCTCAGTTAGATGTACCAGTTACCAGCCCTTTTTTTCCACGTACAGTTGACCCTTACCACAGCCTGTGAGCAGAAGCACTACAGTACCTCATCCTCAGAGAAAAGACTCCAAGATGTGCCTAGGACGCTGTTTAGGGGCCTGGCTAGTAAGCACTGTGATTATTTTCTGGCCTGGGTAGCATCACCTGGAAGAGCTCTTGGGTCCATCTCTTTAGACATAAGACGCAAAGGGCCAGTTGTGCTATACCCTGTGCGGCATTGGGTGCAAACCTTCACACGTTAAATCTCTTCCAGTTCAGTGGGATTATGTTTTTCCACTGCAAACCTGAAGGAAGCTTCTCTGATTCAGGCACTAGTGTCATCCTGAAAATGTCATCTTAAGGCACTGCTGGCTGTAAAGCTTCCTTGCCAGTCGCCTTGAAAAATGTATGTCTCAACAGGGTGGAAGAGAGCTCAGTTCCATCATTTTAACAATCTTATTACTCCCTTGTTTTCTCCAAAGCTGCGTTCGCCTGTAGTTAAGCATAAGGATTAGGACTCCAAATATTATTCATTCATTTTGCATCCTTTAAAAGTCTTTCAAAGCTTGTAAGATTCTGCTTACTTTCCTAATTACCAACATATAACATCCCAGAATGCTTTCCTGCTTCTTCTAATGGCCCTTTTCAGCTACATCTCACTTCAGATGAGGTTTATTTGAAGTTTCCAGAACAGACAATTTTTGGACATGGAGCATGGCAAAAAGTTCTAAGAGACTCTTCAAAACATAATTAACACCTATTTATCCTGAGTCTCATATCTTACAAGTGGCTTTACCAAGCACTCGCAAATTTGGGCCAAAGAAAGGTCTGCTAATGAGAAAAGTCTGCAATATCTGAAAAAGAAATGAGCATTTTATTGTGTTAGGGGTTTCTTTTGGTTTTGTATTTTGTTTTTGTTTTGGTTTTTTTTTGTCTGCTGCTTTTTTTTTTTTTTGAGGATCTAAAGACTAGAGGTGGAGTTGAGAACCCTGGAAAGAAAGCAGAGTGCCAAATGGTGAATGATTACATCATCTTCTCATTCCTCTCTTCTATAGCAAAATATGCTCTAAGAAATTGAAACTCTACTGTATTTCTAATTCTTGGAAGGAATAAGGTATAGGATCGAAGGAACAAATTTCACTGACATGTCTTCTGTATTGTTAGAAGAAAATCTCAAATTCATAGTTTCTTTCCCCTAAAAAACAGATTAAAAATACCAGATCAGAAAAGCATCTTAATTGTGCAATTTCCTTCAGCCACAGAGCTTTTAGTCTTCCTGCATTTTCCATTCACCTATAGAGAGGCAGCCTGACAGGACTGCTGTGCACAGCTATTAGGTTTAATTGCCGTGGCTTTGCTTTGCTTTTCTTTAACCAGAACATGTTTGTGGCTAAAAATAGAGCTATTCTTTTCTGATGTAGATATAACATCTCTGGGAGCTTAACGGGTTACATACTGTTTGCTAGCAGAATAGTGATTTATAAAATACTTAAAAGGGAGCAACTCTATTTGTAGTGAAGCTAAGAGATCTCAGCTGGGGAATTGTTTTAGGTGGTCAAACCATATTTGTGTGCTTTTTCTTTTAATTTTTACTCTGTAGTTCTTCCCCTGTTGAGCCCTATTTTCCTGTTTCTTTTTTTCTTTCAAGAATTTTTTTTTTTTTTGGCAAATGATACATTTCGATGTACAGGAAGGAACAATGCAGACCTCATTAAACATAAATGTTCAGATAAAATTAGATGATTACTGTTTAGCATTTTATGTGCCCTGTGTAAAGAGTAGAGGACAACCCACAGAGTAGAGGCAAAGACAAACATCAACAGTGGTGCCCTGTCCTGTGCCCCCAGATGGAAGACAAGCCTTGCCAACTCACCACTTTGAAAGTGAGTACCCTAGGCCAGCTACCTATAGGCAGCTACATCTATTGCAGTTGACAGGCTGTTTCTCCACTGATTTTGGCAAAGTGAACTCAAGGTTACTATGGAGTGATCATGCTCTTACTGAAAGTAAACTAAAATTTGCTAGCAGCAACACTAAGTCCATCACCACCTGCCAAATGTTTTTTTCTATTTGTTATGGTAAATTAATTATCATATCAAAGTTAGACTTCTTTTTTTTGCCCTCTGAATTCTTGTTCAGACAATGTGCTTGATCTCCTCTTGCAAGCTGGAGTATGGCAGAAAAAGAATGACTTTTGTTTTCTACTAGAATATAAACCCAGTAATACAATGTGCAGAAAATAATGTGTAAAACTCCTCGGGGTAGCTCTGTACCCTGGTTCTCAAAGATAATAGAAATATTAATATTGTCATCTTAGATATCAAAGATGTGGGCTGACCTATGGGCTACTCATCAGTAGCATAAAAAGTCATCTTTCCTTTGGATATATAGGTATGTATCTACATAGTTTTAAAATACAATTTTCATTGCTTGTGAAGGGAGCAGAACCAGACTGGTAGCCCTGAGGGTTGCAGCCTCCTGTTGATGCACTGGACAGGTACCAGCAGTCAGTCCTATGCCAGCATGGGAGGCAACCAAAGGCGCCCGATCCCTAGGCATAGCAAGATCCTCCTCCTGGAAGCCAAGCCCACCACCCCTGCAGCAGGGAAGGGTATGACCCACTGGTGCCAGCTCGGCTCCAGTCATGCCAGAGTGGTGCTGCATCAGCCATCGGCTGGTGGGCTGTGCTCTCCTGGGAATCAGCAGCTTCTCAGCTGGGAGCCAAACTCAAGCGAGAGTCACATCTGAAGAAATTCTTTGGTTTATTCTTTTGTAGCTGTTGACAGGAAATAACACTGATAGCTGAAAAGACCTTATGGCTAAAACCAGTTTATTTAAAGACGACCTCCATTAGTTTGTTGATCACCATATCGTTTGAGGAAGTACATCATAACAAACAGCTAGATTGGAAACAGTAGTCGGCAACTGGCTCTCACCTCTCAAGATACAATTCAATCATTTCTGCTTGAGAATTGTATCCTTAGCTCTTAGATACTTGGCTGAATGGTACGTGTTTTCCAAAGGTCTTACTAGCAGAGGTTATCCTGCTCTTCTGAGAGAGTTTTCGTCCTCCTATATTACTCCCAATTCTAGCAAACAACCCTTCAAATCTGGAATAAAATTCACATTCAGCATTTTGTCTGTGGATTTTCAAGTTTTAATTTGATCAAAGACCATGATGTTAGCATCCTGAAAAACAGCATAATTACACAGGAGGTGGAGAGCCAGGCCGAGATCTGCTGAGGAGCTCATTTCAGAAGCCCAGGTCCCCTGGAGTGCCAGCAGGGCTATGGGAGGGGGCCGCTGTATTATCACTCTGCCTGAGCTGGATAGAAAATCGCACCTATCTTGTCACCAATGCAAAATTCTCCCCAGCCCCTGCTGATATAATTCTGTTTGTGTCTGGAGGAAGACATGTCTGAGGGCGAAGTGGTAATTTGTTCTCTATAACTTTGGCCTCCCGGCTGAGCTTCCTCACAAGGGTGTAATTTAGGTCTTATTCAGCAGCTCACTTAGGTGTGTCTTCAACCTGGAGCATGTATGTTGTCCCCTTTGCTTCCATGTGACCTCTGCCTAGGCATAAAATTAGGAATGTACTGAAATGTTTTGGATAGCATGAAGTTATTTAGCCAAGCTTTAAGAAAAAAAAGTTCTTAATCAGCTCTCAGCATTGGTGCCTTAACCTTGTTTGTGATGTGCTTTTTAAAACTTCATTAAGGAGAATGAAATATTTTGTACAAACTGTGAACCACGCTTGATATGGAACTATCTAGCTCTTGTAACCTGCACTGGATTTAGACAAATGATCGGCAGTGCAAAGGATCTTAGGTCTCCATTTTTTCATGCTTTTTCTAAAACTGAACACGTTTAAAAATCTCTAGAAGGGAGCTCTTCAGCCAGTTAGCACGTTTTATCCATAGGAATGGTAATTGTTATTAGTTCCTCCATGTTTTCTAGAGTGTTTCTACAGATTTTCGTTTTGCAGCTATTACAATTATGCTAATTATACACATAAATACACCCTGCACTTGTAGACAGATTTCTTTTTGCTTGAAGAATGTACATACTAATGGGAACTTTTCAAAACAAATTAAGCCAGCTTGAACTATTTAAGTTAATTTATATAATAGACCTTGCCTATGAAGCTTAGCATTTTGGTGTTGATTATAAACAAGGATATCTGGGAGTACGCTCATTATTCCTGTGAAGCCTCCCTACTGTGAAGAGGGAGTGAAGTTTTCTTTGTTTAGATTTTAAATTTTTAAAGTTTACAATTAGATTTAAGCCAATTCATAATACCTGTAGACATATTTGGGTAGAAATGCTATTCAGATCCCCCTTTTTCCCTGTCCCAGACATTAGAGTCAGTGAACAGCAAACATTTCTAAAGTTTGTTGCACTGGTACCCTTGTCTACGAACAGATAAGGAGAACGGGCACAAGATACCAGTCCAAGTGGCTCCCTCCCTCTCCTCTTCCTTCTAGAAACAGAGGAGCATACCCTAAGTTGCAAGTAGAGAAGTCATGTTAGAAGCCTTAAAACTGTCTGCTGAGCTTAGCATGGGGAGAAAGAGGGACTTGTAAGTAGTCTCCTCTTGCTTCCTTTCATGCTTGGCCTTCAAAATGTCCACCCCTCTATCAGGAGCGGGAGGAGGGGAACAGCAAGAAGAGTATGCAAAGATCACAAAGAGGAAATAGATCAAGGCTGCAAAGAAGCAGGATGAACAAATGATTAGCAATGGGCTGTAATTCCAGCAGTTGGTCATCTGAAAGAGACTGGTATTCCTCTTCAACAGAGCCTTGCATTGAATAATTAATAATTGTGCCAGAGACACAGCAGTTAAAAAAACCAAACCACAAACAAAACCAAACACCTCCACCCCAAGTTCTAATTGTGCTGAATGTGATTGGAAAGATTTCTTCAGCATTGACTATTGTTACAAGCTACCATGGCTGAATTTCTTTCTTTCCATAATTATTACGAAAGAATTCCCTTTGTACATATGTGATAGTTAAACCCTCTCATGAGTTCGCTAGCCTAGGTTTGAACCAGCACTAGCTATTGTCAATATATTTTTATTTGATTTTTGGTGTCTTTTGGATCCAAAGGTTTTAGTTTCCTTGATCAAGATTCAACAATACTTAGATAAATATGTAGCCCCAGGCTTTCCTTTCCATTCCTATTCCATGTTTGTTTAAGGTTGTAATTGCTAATGCATCTCTACAGTAAGGTTCTCTAACATGCCTTTGTGTCATCCAAGCTTACTTCAGTGTCCTTTAGTGACATTGCCTTTCATTTTCTGTTTTTCCTCAGGTCTTTCTAATTTTTCCTCTTCGTTTTTTAAGTACAGACACTCAAGGAATTTATATTTTTTTTGCCAGTAAGTTTGAATTCAGACCTTTCACATTGGGAATCCCCCTGCTGCCTCATCTTCTTCCATCACATTTGCTTTGTGCTTCTCATTTTCTGTAAACAGCTGTATCTTTCCCGGCTGGTTTGTTTTTGTATTTTATCAGATTACTCTCTACCCCTCCACAAAGAGAGTTAGCCTCATCTTCCTCACCCTTCTGGTACTCAAAAAAAAATGCTCACATCTTTTCTGATGCAATTCTCCATCATCGGTAAGGTTTTAGACCGCTCATGACCTGGAGTACCAATGAGAAACCTCTAAGGTTTAGTGCTTTCCAGTCCATTGAGAGGATGATGGCATACAAACAGTTGACTATTATTTTAATATGCAAAGAGGTCAGTATATCAGTAGAATTGGTTGTATTTGTATTTCTTCCCAAACATCCTTTTGCATCTCAGTATGTCTTTTAGAGCAAAAACTGTACGGAATGAAGACTCTATTCATGTCTATTCTGAACAGTAGCTACCAAATACAGACTAATCTAAACCAATACATTCAGGTGCTGCTTTAACATTGCTATTTAATAATAATAAAAGGAGACTTTTTGTAGCATTAAATACTATTTCAGTTTTTTTCCTGCTTCCTCCAGTTTTTCCTCCCTGGCTTTTTTTTCCACCTATTGCCATGTAAAACAAGGAACACACAGACTGTTGGGACGAGTGTTAACATGCAAATTCAAAGGGAAAGTCACTTGCTCTGTTTAACATTATGAACTGATGCTTTAAAAAATTATCAGCTTCAGTGCTAATTTTACCTTGTGATGGAAGTTAGGCTTTAAATACGTAAAATAGGGCAACAGCCGCTATCAGTAGCCTGGAAGAGTTGTCTTGTTTGCCCCAGAATAATTGTGTGACCTGCCTCTCAAAGCCAGGTCTGCTTAATTACCAAACTACCTGGAAACACAGGGGAGTGCTTGCAGAAACCAGCCAGTGGTTTAGCTGAGGAGGAGCTGCAGGAACTCGTGAAGCTTGGAGGGAGCTTGAAGGAAAGGTAGTGTCCTTTTAGTTCACAAACATTTTTAGGGCTGCAGACACCTAGGAGCCCAGAAACTACTCTTCCA
>NW_009635618.1:17683-26317 GCF_000690535.1 Cariama cristata | reverse complement strand
CCTGCTGAAAGAAGATAACTGAGTCCAGAAGACTCAGAAGACAAAATTGCTATCTTGTGAATAATGTGTGGCATAATAGGGAACAGTCTGTGGAGGGCTTTACAATATATGTGCTAACAGTAGTAACATCTTTCGTGCCCTCCAACATGTATTAATCAATACATGTTCTATATTGATTAATAAGAGAAGGGCAACTCCTGAATTCTGCAGAGGAAGGGCGGCAGAGAATTGACTTGAAGAAAACCAGTCTCCTTCTCCTCCCCCTCCAGTAGTATTTATGCATAATGGATTTCTTTAAACAGTCCAAATTTCATGGTTCGGAGAATGAAGCCTCCATGGACTCTGCCACTACTACAGGAAAGAGACAGTTCAGTATCTTTTCAGATAAAGCTGTGGACTTTAGCAAAAAGGCCCTTATTTAAGTAAAAAATAGCAATTGTAGCCCATGCTAATTACATTATGCACACTCCAACAACTGATAGCCATTGACCTGTATGGAACATTTCCAGTTACAAACTGATTAAAACCGCTTCAGGCAATCGTTCTGTTTTACGGGGAAGCACTGATGCCTGATGTAATGACCTGACCAATGCTAAGCGAATGCAAAGCCCTCTAAGCAGAGTGGTACAAATATAGACAGCCAAAAGGCCATGCACTGTATGCTTATCAGCTGTGAATGCTGAGAGCAGGTTTCACAGCCATGAATAATCCTCAGCTGGCTGGTCATCCTCGGCACATTCCCATGTAGCTGAATGTACAGCGACTAATTTATTTCTGAGCTGAATGGATACGGATTTCAAAAATATCTTAATTTCCCAGGCAGTGCAGGAAGTTACATTTATGTCTTGTTTGAATTTGGTAAGTGGGTGAAAAGCATCAGTGGAAAGTCATTGTTCTGCTCATGGTAGCTCAAGCACTTCTTGTCTTCCTCCAGCCCTTTGCTAGTCCTGGGTTAAAAAAAGCTGAAAGATTGGGGACTCCACTTTCTGATGTATGTTTGTGTATACAAAAGGTGTGTCCCCTTTCCTGCCAGTAGTAATCCTTGAGGAGTTTTATGTAAAATGTAGGTATTTACATAATTAGGATACTCATTTAAGGGCCACTAAACATGAGAATGCGACAGTGTTTGACACACTGTAGAGCCCTGAAGGCTTTAGAAACTTAAATTTGCTATATCTGAATAATGTAGTTGTCATAAATCGATCTTAACCTTCCTTTATCTACATTTGACTGTATAAACCAAAGATTGCCATATGCTGCATGCCACGCATCAAGACATGAACATTTATCCAGGTTGCTTTGGTTCTTTCTAAGCCAGTCTTCTATATTACATCAAACTGATGTGCGACTTTCCCTGCACCAATGCTGCCTTGAATGGTTAGAATGCATGCATTTCTGAATTATCCTTTCAATTATCTCATCATTATTTTCAAGATGCTTAAGTTATTAAAATTCAGATTTTTGATGCTTCTTTCCTGTGGTGCATTGCTAAATACTTTTTTTTCCATTTTCTTACCAAATGAGAAAAAAGAGGAAAGATAACAAATGTAGATAATTTAAATGTTAAAAATAGGTCTATAATGAGGAATTATCCTTGATCAGTGTTTTATATTAAGTGATAAAAGAAAAATGTTTGCTTGAAATTTCCAGACACTAAATATCCTTCTTGGGAAAGAATATTGTTACAAATGGTCAGGTTTTGGTGAGTGCTTCAAAATCCAGCAAAGGTAAGTCAGAAGGAGGCAGACGAGCATAGGAGTAAACAATGATGAAGAGTCTGACATTGTTTGCAGTTCAATAGTTTCCATGCTTCCAAGCTCAATATAAGTCAGATCAACTCCCTTACCTCACTAATCCTTTCAAACCACTTACATTACAGATTGCTGCTGCTGTTGGGCACAAAAGCAGGAAAGCAAGGTGAAGGCATGAATGGCAGGAGAGGAAGAGTTAAGGAATTTCAGAGCTGTTGGGAAACAGTCAGGAAAAAGTTACTATCCCTATCTGTTTTCTGTAGTATCCTCATCTGTTTTCCTCTATTTGACTGGACCAGCTAGGATTTTATTTAGGTTAAAGGAGGATGTACACGTTTGGTTGTGGAGTCTAATGGATGGTAAGATCCCAAGCTAAACAAGCAGAGAAATTCAAGCCTGCACAGAAGTATTGGAACGGGGCAGTGTCCATTCCCCATTCCTGTTCAATCGAAACATATTCAGTGACCTACATGTCATGTAAACTCTTTCTGTTTGGTGTTTTGTTTTTTTTTTTTTTTTTCTTCTTTTTTCTTCCCAAGAGGGTTCTGGCCTGTTGCTATAACAACTCTGTAGCATCATCAGAGTACCAAACACAAACAGCTAACCCGGACCATGGAGCCTCAGTTCACCCCCTTTCGCTATGCCCTGTGCATCCTTTCAACAATAGTTTTACATAATGTGCACTGAGGATTCACGTGGGCCTCCACACAAATTAAAGTTCCCACCAGACAGCAGTCTGCATAATGGTACATCCTTCACAGCTTTTCTGTGGTGCTAGTTGATGGTTATCAGAGAGAATGTTAGTGTTCAGCATATGATTTTAAACAAATGAAACAAACAGCCTACATTTGCACTGTGAAATTTAATTACATTATTGTGTAAATTGGATTATTTTTTTCTCCTGTATCTTAAATTATCTGAGCAATAGCTTATCCAGCTATAATTAAAGCCACAAACAAGGGAGAATGAGCTGCTGGATTACGCAAGACTCATGTTTGGGATTTACTGTGACTGTGTCATTGGAAAACAACTAGTGAAGTAGTGTTTCCATGGCTGGCATGAAACTGGTACATCTTTTTCCTTGGAGAATCTATTTCAGATTCCAGAAGTACTAGATTTTACTGCAGGAACTGGGAGATGGAGAGCACTTAGCTTTTCAGAATTCCAGAAACAGATGAGGCAGCCTCCAAGCCTGCCATTTTCCTTTCCACAGAGGGTCTCAGTTTGGCTGGACAGAAATTGTCTTCCCTCACCCAACAAATGCAGACCATGAGTTAGTACTAGCTGATATGTAGAAATATATAGATGAACTCAGAGGACCTTCAAGTTAAAGAGGAAGATGCCACAGTGAGCCTTTTCAGCCATTTCCCTTCTTCATTGTTTTCCAGTAGGCATGGAACATTGCTCTTTATGGGATTTGAAAGAAAGGCCATTGAGGATCATGGTCTTTCCCAGTATATCCTTTGACTTGTAAACCAGTTGAAGTAGTTTTCTTTCTAATTTTCTGTTTAGTCTCTATAGATTTCTTTTGGAGTGGTGATTTTTTCCTTCTTGAAGTATATTGAAGTTAGAGTTGTCTTTTTTTGTGTGTGTGGAAAAAGTGAGATTGATTCAGAAGGCGCTCATCAGTTTCCAGAGGGAAAAAAAAAGACTATGTAAGTCAGAATAATTAAATAGAAGAGGTTTCCTTTTACTTTATAGGCCTTCAGTGTCACTCTTATGCATAGACATCTGAGGATCAGTTCCTTTCTTCATTGAAGTGGGATTTGACTCATTTACCGTTTGCAAGACATAACCATGAGCATAGCTTACTTACATGTGGGCTCCTGCAACTCTCTCCCATTTGACATGTTGTCCTTGGTGTGTAACACTTTGGTGTTCACTGGAGCAGGAAGAGGAGCTCGTTGTATAGTGAATGTCCTAGCCGTCTGGTGACAGAGTTAACTTCATGTTTGCTTCCTAATGGCTCCCTGAGTATTTCAGTACTTTAAACCTGGTGGAAGAACAAGAAGCCTTAAAGATAGGAGTGGCTTAAAGGCATTTCAAAATACCCTTCAGAATACCCCTGGCAAGGACAGTTGTCTGAGAGATCTAAATTCAAATCTCCACAACTAAAGCCAGCGATCATCCCTGTTTGATGTCCTACTGGATAAAAAAACTAACACCTCCCTTTTTGCTTCCCTTCTTTTTTGTACAGGGAGTAGTTCAAAGTCTAGCTTTCCGCTTCTATTACTTTGATTGCATTTAAAATGTTTGAAATGGCTGGTGATACTAATTATTGTTCATTAGCATCCTTTCTAATGGTCAGTTTATAGTTGATTTGATTAATCCTGGTTGGAGATCGAAGAGATGTAACTTGGTGTAGGTGCTAGCATGGGCAGTCTGCCGTATGTTTTGGGTACTGGAACAGAGAAAGAGGCAGAGCAAGACCTGTGTGGCTCTTGGTCTCCCACCCAAGTTTGAGTGGGGAAGAAGGTGTGGATGGAAGTTCAGTTCTGACCTTCCCAGGTGTCTAGATCATGGAGCACAGGAGGAGCAGCAAGAGGCAGCTGTCTGCAGCAGAGCACTTGCTGCTGAGACTCACTGTTCTCTCTTCAAGGCGATACGTAGGGATGTTTCCTGAGCCTGAAATAACTACCTTATTCATAGACTGTGGAAAAAGGCAAAGTGGGACTCTGAAGTACCCTCTTGGCATTTCCAAAGTGTTGGTATTTCTGGGTTCTCTTGCTGAATTGTAATAAAAATGGTTAATTCTTTTGTCTTTTTTGCGTAAGTGACCTGTGTTTTCTCACATTTTTCTGAATTAAGAGGTACCGTGTTAAGTTCTGAGTTTTGAAGAAAGAGGAGGTAGGGAGAAAGGACAAGACTATTGCCCATTTAGCATGGCTGATCCGAGCAGAAAAGTGTTCACTTAGAATTTTACAAACAGTTTTTTGATCAGGTCTATAAATCATGCCTGTGTAAACAAATTTATGTTTTTACTTAAAAGCAGATTTTTTCTGATCATATACTTTGCACACTTTATCAAAATTGTTCTAAGTCCTGCTTAGCTGTATTAATTTTGCCTTATGTCCCTGCTGAGGTAGCTGACCACAAAGAAATTACAGCAATACACTTCACTGTTAATGCCTAAAGCATAGGAAGTCCTGCCTCCAGCTTTGTTTGCATCTGCTTGTTTGGTCGATTTGGTTTTCCCTGGCACTGTTTATGAGTGGGTGATGAACACTGCCGTGTATTTGTCTCTGATTTGCCTGAAGCTTTCAGTTTGATGTACAGATGCTTGAAAAAACCCATCTGGCATCAGTACAGCAAGGCTTCTGATGTTAACCTGTTTTCCCAGGGAGGTAAAATTGCATCCTCGTTCCTAGTGTCATCTGCTGGTATTTAGGCTGGTCTTGGTTTTCCTTGTGTGTTTGAAAACAAAGGAAGAATTCAGATACAGTCTTTCCAGTTGCTGTTCCTGCCCATAGATGCTCTGATGCAACCCATGCACCTGCATGTTTTACAGTAATGTACTAGATTTGCGGTTGTCTGCCAGCCCTGTGCAAGGTGGCAGAAGCACAGGAGCGGTCAGGAGGATGGACGACGTGTCTTTGGGGGCTCTTCCAGGACTGACCTGTACTCTGACATATGGATCCCATGTGTAGTCATTCATGGTTTGTTTTCAGATGGAGCAACTTGCTTTAAGCCCTTCTTCTCTCCAGAGAACCAGTGAAAGCTCCTCTTACCTGTGTCAAGCATAGGTAGTGTTATACAGCAGTGGCTATACTGTGGCTGTAGCGTGAGACAGCACCAAACCAGGCGGCGTTATTTTCAGCTTGACACCCAAATCAGCCTACATCCACAGGAATTGGATTACTTACAGTCTTTCAAGCTCTCCCACTGGAATAGTTTTATGTGGGGCTTCTGATTTCCTTGGCTACAATGGCCTGAATCTTACTGAAGTTCCTGCCTTCCTTCCCTCCTTCCCTCTCCCCCCTCAATTTCTTGGCAGCCACCAGCAGAAGTCAACTCAATGCTGAACCTGTTGCAAGCCAGAGTCTTTTGCAAGGTCTGTACTGCAGCTTTGCTTATACAGGGCCACTTTCACGCTTGTCTTCTGTAATACAGAGGTATCCTTCCAGTACATTTATCCTGAGCAAATTCCCCCAGCCAGCATACTCAGGAATGGCTGGAATGTCTTCTCCCAGTTTCTGAAGGTCACTCCCATAAGATGGGCTTCTTTTTATTTCTCTTCACCAGGTTTCTTCTTGAGGATACACACAGTTGATATAGTATTGGTGATACTTTGTTCCAGAACCAAATCATATTGCCTTTTTCAAATCCCAAAAGTTCATTCAACAGATCTTCGATAATTACTGTAAAAAATTAGTATTATGTAAAATTGCCTAAGTTGGACAACGATTTGCATAGAGTGTGATTTTGCCCTTCTGTCTAAAAGCTTGTATCATACAGCTCTTCTGCTATCCATCCAATCTTTCTTACATCAAGTTTTAATGATTCTAAAATGATTGATGTCTGACAGATACATTTCTGCTGTTAATTTGCTTAATTAATTTGATGTAGAATTAATGAGAATGAATATTTTCCTGCTGTTCCTGTTGGCTCTGCTTTGTGAGTTTTCAGAGATTATTTCTGTACACAAGAGACAAATAGAATATAAATGCTCCTGTGTTCTCCAGATATACATATGCTTGAATACTTCAACTTACACCTTTTATCTGTTTTAGGTCATAAAATAGGTAGAAACTGTATTAGCAGTATAATTAAGTTACATTTTGATTCTTTGTGCTTGCAAAAAGCTGTAATGCTTGAACCAGAAGACCACGGTTGCACAACCACAGACACCAAACATGTAATTCTAAAAGCCTAATTCTACACCAGCAAGATAAATTCTTCTTGAAGATACTATTTCTAGCTGGTCATTTGTTGTACATATAGAGATATCAGGAATCAATATGTCTACCTATTCAAGGTAAAATCCTGCCCTCTTTGAAGACTTCGTCAATGAGCCGTTCAGGAAAGTGAGTGTTTACCCTATCAGCATATATACTGTCAAGCACTGTTTGTCTGGAAGTATTTACAGCTTTGGGAGTTGAAATTCCCATTCTGGTAACTTATTCTGAGGATGTCTGGGTGGAAAAGTTGGAAATGAACATCACAGACATGGGCTGAAAAGAGGTTGAATCAGTTAAGTATTCTTGTCATCTTTTATCTCATTTCTCTTTTGACTCGTTTGTAAAGAAAAAATGAAACCCTGATAGAGAAACAGCAGGGACTGCTTCTATGACTAAGTTAGCAAAATCGAACAAAAAGTGGGAGAAGTTACACAGGAGGCATGAAGTTTGTTTGACATCAGGATTTGTGACTTATGCTTTTGCCTGCTACTTGGTGAGTCGGTTGGCTATTTCAGTCTAATGTCCGTGCCACTTTTGCTCATCTCTTCTCTTAATTTTTTTGATTAATCTGTATTAATTTTGTAGTGGAGAGGATTGGAGTCCTTTGCTCAATTACAGGTATCTGGTGTCCCTTTGGGTGTTGCAGTTATTCCATCTGGCCTCCAGGTACAGTCCCAGGAAGGGAGTGGGTTGTGTGCCCTATCTGCAGTCTTGTGCCGAAATCTTGGATATCCAAGAGGTTTGTGTGTCTTGGTAACTGAACCCTGCCCACAGGTACCAAAGGGACATGTCAGTCACCTTCCAGGCCAGCCAAAGGCATTACTACGAAGTGTTGGGAAGCACAGGACTAGATAACACCAAGATCTGCCAGAGCCCGCAGACTCCAGAAATGCACTAGGCTCCAGGAGAATGAATTTTAGTGTCAGAGATCCATTCACCTCTATATATTTACACCTATTGCAATGAATTACTTGGCAGGCAGGGTTTTTTTTCCCCACATTATGCCTCTAATATGGAAATACTTGCTTGGCTTTATGATTAATAAGTCTTCCAGACCAAGAGTTAATTTCTCTCTGGAAATAAAAAGAAACCTAAGTTGGGCTTAGGGTCTGATTGTGAGTCAAAATTTGTTTTATAATGTTAACTATTTTATCATTGTTTGTTCACTTACCCTCTTTTTCCCTGCACTAAATAAAAAAGAGGTTTCTAATAAATATGAAATTGCAGCTTTAGATAGTCTAACAAAATTAAGATAATGATTGTGTGTACAAACAATTTATTTACCACCTTGGGATGAAATTTAGAGTGTATTTGTAAGATGACAGCAACACACCAATGCTTGTCCAATAGTCTGTGAGTCTGTCTGGCAAGGGTAACTGCCGGAACCAATTCTAGCTGAAGTAAGTGTCTTATTTCTTGCTTTATTTCTACAAGCAAATGTGTCATGAAATTTTTATAGAGGCATATGGTGTACTAGAAGAGGTTGGTTATCTGTTTACTATCTTGAGTGGTAAGTAGACAATCCTTCCTATTTACAGAACATTTGGAGGCAGCAGGAAAGTGAAATATAAAGCTTTTTCTAAACCTATTATAAACAAATATCAACTCTTCAGCTCTAGAAGTATAATGAGGGGCTGAAGTGGACAAGAGTTGCTTGCAATTATGTGGTGAAAATTGGAATAGCAAGACTAAAACTGCATTTGCAATAGACATTTGATTCAGATGCTGAAGTATTTAGTTCAGAGGTGGCTTTGTTTCAACCCTACGTAGTCGACGTGGAGTAACTTGCCTGTGACAACTGAATTGGGGTTCGTGTGAGATGCCGAAATTTTAAGTGCATTTGTCCTAGGTTGCATATGCAGTTAATGGAAAGAGGAGTGCACCTCCAGAGGCTTCAGCTGGCCGAAGAGCTAAATGGCCTCTGGAGTAGCTTGTCTTTCTCCACTGCCCTGGGGCAATTATGCATCTCACTCATGTAAGTGCTT
>NW_009635618.1:13389-17652 GCF_000690535.1 Cariama cristata | reverse complement strand
TCAGCAGGATGAACCTGGGCCTAAGGACTTATGCTCTCTGAAGATGTAATAGATGTTTTCTTTTTCTTTTTCTTGTCATTCATGAAAAAGAAAATGTGGTCGTCATATAGCCTGTATCTAGAATGACTGTCCATACAACAAAATACAAGATTGGCTTCATTTCAGATGTTTATTATAGTGTGTAGTACTTCTTTCCTTGGAAGCTTTTATCTCTTTAATGTCCAGCAATATTTGGTATTATTAAAGAAAAAAGAGGGATGCAGAGAGGTGGAGTAAGAAAAGAGGGTGTTAGGGAAAGGAAGGGGAAGAAGAGGGGAAAGGAAAAACGTAAGTGTAAAGGAAAAAGAAGCAATGGTTTGGAGTGAGAAAATTTGAATTACTATTAAGTAGTCAGCAAGCTACTAGAAGGTTCAGAAAATGGTGTTTTAATCTGGTTGCCTAAGGTTGCCAAGCGTTCAGTTCATGAGTCATCTTCTGTCAAGTATCCAGGAAAGTGAAAATGTTCTTTTTCTTGAAAGACGTGAGATGGGTTACTGTATTGCAAGGTCACAAGCTGGTGTTTGGGTGCCAGATTCTGGGAGCTCCATAAAACAAAAACCTTGAGCATTAAATGAGCTATAAGTAACACACTGAAAGACACTCTATTGTGGACTGGAATTATTTTGTAAAGAGCTACTGAAAAAAATCTTAAGAGGTCCTTGTAAAATAAGTACTGTATTTTGTTGGTGTAAGAAAAAAAAAAACTTATCCACTTCCTAAGTTAATTTATCTCATAATCAATATTTACATTCCTAGATTTGAGCAGGCTTTCTCATATATGTAATATTTGTATTTCAGAACAAATGTGCTTCCGTGACTACTTTATAGATTTCAGGAAAAATACTATCTTGTTTTTATGTATATATTCTTTCAAGTGATGTGTACACACAGACATCAAAGCAACAACACAAGGATTATAGATCTAGCTGAAATTATGTTACATTTTTACAGACTATAGGTAAACAGTGTCTGTTGGATAGAATTTTCTTTTTATTTTCATTTATAATGTGTTTTGCTGTCTCTTCATTAAGAGTCAAAAAGGAAAGAAAAAAAAAAAGGAAAGAAAAAATCTCCTACTAATATTTGCCACTGATTTTCCATCCTTTTTACATATGTTGTCATTTGTTTTATGAAAGACAAAGGGAGAGCTTATGCTGGCATCAGTAATAAGTGATTTACATAACTTAGTGGTAGTCTTACTACTCATATCTGTTGTCAGATCAGCATTGTGTACTGGGGAAATGTATCCTGGGTTCACCACGGTGTTTACTGGTGACCCCAATTACCAAAGTTATTTGACATTTGGATAACCTTTTTATCCTTGTCTTCTTTTTGATGAGCTCTTGGGCTTTACGTGCTGCCAATGAGGGCAACATCAGCAAACGAACAATGAAAATGTTCTGAAATAGTTTTTCTGCACCTAAAATAGTTTCTTTTCTGCAAACTTTCCGAATGTTTTCTAAGGCCCAGCAGTCCACAGGTTATCAAAGATGGATGCAAATATGTGTGGGAGTACAAAAGAGAAAATATGAAACATTTTTGTCATAGGGAAAACTATTTGGCAGAAACACACTCTTAGAATTAGTGCCAGCCAGATTATATTGGTAGACAGAGATCACATAATAGTCCAAAGCTACCAAAAGGACAGATGCAAGAAAGAAATGTGTTTAGCTCATGTTTATGGGGATGCAAATGATGTGCACTTGTGTACGTCAAATATCCTCAGAAGCATCAGAGTGGCTGCCCATGGAGTTTTGGGTTGCTTCTTCACTAAAACTGACATCATGGAAATTTGGCAGATGCTCTAGTTTGATTAATGTAATTTTTTTGTTTTTAATCTAAATAAGGTTACTTTTAAATCAAGTGTGCTGTAATATTTTCATTGAGCTGGTTTAATTGAACAAGTAGACAAGCAGATACCAGTTAACAAAGTCATTACATCCTGTTGCATACCTTTATTCTGTGGCTGCTAATACTGCAGATTTATGTTGGTGGCAAAATAAAAGTACTGGTAGGAAGGTTAGCACTAACAAATGCGAAAATGCTGTATCTGTAGCACCCAATATAAACTGTGTTACTGTTTTTTTCACAAGAAATACAATAGAATCTGCATAGCAGGCTGACAGCTCTGCTGCCCTCAGCTATCACATACATCTCCCTAGCTTTAGCCAAGTTATATCATTGCTTTTATACAGATATTCATTGTGTCAGCTGACATTTTACTGCTTTCTATTTTTTGCAGCCTGAAATGGCAGTCACTGATTCTGAAAGAAAGAGGTGTTTTCACCTGCTACCCCCAGCAAATGCATTAAGCTGAAGAGGCTTGCTATTTCTTAGCAGACAACTTCTTTTTAAAATTGATTTAGTTTCTAAAGATGATAATAGTAATAAAATCTTGTATGAGCAAGAAATGAGCAAACCTTGGATTTTAACCAAACACTTTAGTTCTTTATGGGCTGATGTTTTCCTGAATGGGAAACATGGAAAGGGTAGTGCAGCTTTAGGAATGAGCTGGTTCAGCCCTTGAGTTCAATACACAGGCAACGGGTAACTCATTTATTTACCCCTTTTTTGTATTGTAAGGATAAAGTAACATGGTCATTCTTTGTTCTGCATCCACAGGGTGTCAATTACTTCTATTTCAACAATGGCTTAAATCTCAAAAATTGAAGTGAAAAATAAAGGTTTTACTAAAAATATTTCAGGTGCATTAAAATATATTAATATATAAACAGCCTTTGAGGATGTTTCTCCTCATCTTTTCCATTCATCTGATGCTTCATAATGAGTATTCCATACAGAATCAATTTTGTAAATACTGAATAATGACATTGGTTTTTTAAATTAATTAATTAATCATTAAAGCCATAACAGCACGTGTGGATATTACTGTGCTGAGATTCACGCAGTTTGATAAAATACAGTCTTGTTACCTTTTTGGTGCAAAAGGGAAACAAATTAGTTTGGTGTTATTTGGTCCAGTCGTGGTGTTTATTCACAAAAGAAACACTTAAAAGGCAAGAATATATGCAAAGTCCTATTTTCATGGTCACACTGTGCATAAACAAGAGGAATCTCCCTTGTGTGCAGAAATAAATTGGTCACTGCCACAAGCACTCTACTGAAAACCCTGCCCATGGGTCTTGGCTTTCTCTCAACGCTGCACATGCAGAGGTCTCTTCATTGATAGCGCAAGTGATAGAGCAAGCCTGACCTTGTGCAAAGCATTTGATGCTATCCCACACGGCATCCTTGTCTCTCAATTGGAGAGACATGGATTTGACAGATGGACCACGCAGTGGATAAGGAATTGGCTGGATGGTCACACTCAAAGAATTGTGGTCAACGGTTCAATGTCCGAGTGGAGACCAGCGATGAGTGTCGGTCCTCAGGGGTTGGTATTGGGACTAGCACTGTTTAACATCTTTGTTGGTGACATGGACAGTGGGATGGAGTGCACCCTCAGTAAGTTTGCCGATGACACCAGGCTGTGTGGTGTGGTCGACATGCTGGAGGGAAGAGATGCCATCCAGAGGAACCTGGACAGGCTGGAGAGGTGGGCCCGTGCAAACCTCATGAAGTTCAACAAGGCCAAGTGCAAGGTCCTGCACTTCGGTTGGAGCAATCTCAAGCACAAATACAGACTGGGCAGAGAATGGATCAAGAACAGCCTTGGTGAAAAGGACTTGGGGATACTGGTGGATGAAAAGCTGGACATGACCCGGCAAGGTGCACTCACAGCCCAGAAAACCAACTGTACCCTGGGCTGCATCCAAAGCAGCGTGACCAGCAGGTCGAGGGAGGGGATTCTGCCTCTCTGCTCCGCTCTGGTGAGACCCCCCTGCAGCACTGCCTTCAGCTCGGGGGTCCTCAGCACAAGAGGGACATGGACCTGTTAGAGCAAGTCCAGAGGAGGCCACGAAGATGATCCGAGGGCTGGAGCACCTCTGCTGTGAGGACAGGCTAAGGGAGTTGGGGTTGTTCAGCCTGGAGAAGAGAAGGCTCAAGGGAGACCTCATAGCAGCCTTCCAGTACTTAAAGGGGGCCTGCAAAAAAGCTGGGGAGGGACTTTTTACAAGGGCAGGTAGTGATAGGACAAGGGGTAAGGGTTTTAAACTGAAAGAGGGTAGATTTAGATTAGCTATTAGGAAGAAATTCTTCATGGTGAGGGTGGTGAGGCAGGGGAAGAGGTTGCCCAGAGAAGCTGTGGCTGCCCCATCCCTG
>NW_009635618.1:0-13300 GCF_000690535.1 Cariama cristata | reverse complement strand
CCTGCCCATGGCAGGGGGGTTGGAACTAGGTGATCTTTAAGGTCCCTTCCAACCCAGACCATTCTATGATTCTTGATCTGGTCCTTTCTTCCTTTCATATATATCTTTATAATGAAACTAAATCTCTAACATCTGCATTTTCAAATTGCCCTTGGATACTGGTATGATGCATACCTTTTCTTGCTGAGCTGAATCGTGTAGAGTGCTATCCTCCTAGTATTTCAGCTATTTCCATTCTTTCTTTGGAAGTCTGGGTTCTTTGCTAAAAGCGTTCTTGCTCAAATATTGTATCTCCATTTGTCTGAGGCACTTGCCAGGCTTCTTAAGGAAAGTGCATTAGGGTTTGAGGTTTTTTTCCCTCTGGCTTCAGTGAAGGCATATGACAAAGAAATATTTTTAGTGTCAATCTCTATTGCATACAGGTGTCATTCTGTGTTCCTTTTATTTATACTGATTTAAAATGTATTAGCTAGTGACACTGTATCATGTAATGGTAATAGATAATCAAAATAGTTCCTTCTTTTATTGCCAAATGAGGGAGAGCACAACCCCTCAAGCCAGTCTGTCTGACTTCGTTGCAACAGAGCATTTGTATTTCCAAATCATTTCCATCTCGGCTGCATGGATTATTTCTACGCTGTAACTAAGTCGTACATGTACAAAAGGGTAAAACTCATGTGTAGTGTTTCCTTCAATGCTGTTTCTTCTTTTGGAGTGATAGCTACACGAAATGAATGGGGTTTCATCATTATTGTTGGAGACCCTAGTAAACAACTGCGCTGAATGTTTAAAACAATATTAGGGCTGAAGTTATATGGTTTTGTGACTATTCCAGTTTGCTTCTGAGACAGAAAACAGCAAAGAACTTTGGAAGTTACTTAGTAGTTTAAAAACTTAAAGAACGAGAACAATACTGCTGGACCAAGATAGCTGAGGATTTTCTGATTACAATTTTCTGGTAACTACTTCACAGTTAAAGTGATCAGTAAAGGGAAAGTGTGTACACTCCAAAATATTTTTTAAAAGTACTGTATTTAAAGAGTATGTTTTGAGTAAAGGGTATCAACTTTTTTTTCTGCCTGTGAAGCGTAAAAGAATAAAATGTTCAGTAAAGATGCGGTATTCGGGATAGAAATTTCTAAATATTATTTTTAGAAGAGAGTTTTAAAAAGTGCTTAGAAATTGTTTCACTAATCCATCTGAAGAAAGTTTGAGCATCCTGGGAAAGTTGTGATATGTATTGTTTATGAGGGAAACAAATAAGGAAATGCAATGACTGCATCAGATTAGTTTGGTTGCAATCTACTGTGATTCACTCCTTGCTAATGAATATTTTAATTACTCTCAACAGTTATCCTGAGGTCCTTTTGAGGAACTGATTGGAAATCTGTAGAATTCAAAGAAAAGTCTCCAAATGACTAAGTGTAATTCAAAGAAAAGTCTCCAAATGACTTAATGCCGTATGTATAACTATCCAGGTAGTTAGACCTGAATGAACTGTCTGTCCTGTGGATACCTTTCGTTCTGTAATGCAGCATTAAACCACACAGCAATATCAGCCTATGGAAGCTGACAGAAATAGAGAAATCAGTAGGCAAAGTTCCCCTTTTTTACTTGCGTGTAAATCTTACAATAAAATGCAGATTGCTTTTGGCTGAACTTTGGAAGTCTTTCAGCTTTCCTCTTCCTTCAGTCTGTTGAATTTATGGGCCTGGTAAATTTGAGCCCAGGTGGCTAGATCGTATGTAAAAATCTGAGCATATTGATTTTAGGTGGCATCAATGATCTGTTTTTTTTCCAGGGCAGGGAGTTAATATTTACTACCTATGGGGTTTGGAGAGGTTCAGATTAGTGAGGTTTAAACTGTTTGCATCTAACAGTGAATAAACACAATTGATACACAGAAGTATGGCGAGAGCCAACATGCTGCAACTAGCAAAGTTCCCAAGACCAGCCCTGCAGAAATGCATGACTGCTTGTTATTCACAGCACTTTTATAAGGAAGAGAAATAATTATTAACATACATTCACATAAATGCAAGTGCTGGCTTGTGGAAAAAGATTGATTCCACACCTTAAAATGTCCTATTTCAGTTTCTGCACTGTTACATCTGTATGAATTCAGACTAAATCCACAGCAGAGAAATAAGAAGGAATCTATTGCTCTGGTCTGATAATAGCGTAACAACAAGTGTAATCTAAAAAGCGCATAGTGGCAGAAACAAGTATGGGGGAATACATTTAGAGGAAGAAATATGATTTCTGTGGAAGGAGGAATGCATTTAAAAGCACAGACCAAATCAGATATACTCAGAAACAAAAATATGGCAAAGAGGATAAACCTCCAGCTGCATAAACCGTAAAATGGATGACTGTAGGTGGAATACTAAAAAAATCAATAAATGAAGAATTTGCCTGAGCACAAACTCAGTTTCTAGAAGGAGAAAGAAATATCTAACAGGCAGAAACCAACAGAAGCAGCCAGAGTTTGCTCTGAAAGGAGGGAAGAATACATGTTTAACTCTGGGTTGTACTTAGTCTTGCATCGTAGCATTCTACACAAATCATTATTTTATTGTTTACTGGGAGAAACATACATCTCCTTTACGGGAGTACAGCCCCATCAGAACCTGTAGAGTTCTAATAGCATCACATCAGCTGAATCTGGCCCATTATTTGTAAATTGTCTGTCTGAGCTCACTCCAGAATCTGAATCACACAACTGAGGTATTTTAAAATGTGCAGCTCTTCTGCTATGGCTCTGTTCTAGAGAATGCTTATCTGGGCATGGACATGCCATAGGTCTGGTGCATTAAAGCTATGAATATGCTCTCATTCTGTCTAAGTACAATAGTAACTGTAGTTACATGTGAACTGCACACTGTCACTGTTGTTGCAGGTTTTCATCAATATCTTCTCTTAATGCTTCCTTTCAATCAAAATTGAACATAATCCTTGAATACAAGAGTAAGCATATTTAAAATAAAACTGTGATAATGCTAACATCATGATGTAGAAACAGCATGAAAGCAGCAACTGCTTATACCTGGGCTGTAACTTACACCCTGGTTTTGCCAAATGTCGAGGTGCCAAAGCAGAGCTTTACCTCTGCTTTGTGTCTTTTTTCTTCATCAGCCTGTCTCATGAGCTCTTCCCTGCGCATCAGTCACACTTGGATCCTGATGCTGGGGCACCAGTCTGCTCCTGGGAAACTCCAAAGTCCAGATCACAAAAGCACAGAGGTTTCCAACTCCTGTTTACCGACCCGTCACACTACTCAAACTACACCCTCAAAGTGGGCTCTTGCCTCCCTTTCCCGTGCTCCTGGGCCTTTACATCACTTTTTGGTGAGGTAGCCCATCAGCAGATGGCATCAGGCATCTCCACACGCTGCAGAGGTGCAGCTCGTCACTGTCATCCCGCCAGTACCAGCAGACCCTATGCACATGGTTTCACACGCTCTTGAGGTCCGTGTTTCGGTTTCCAAATGCACACTGATGTGTGTGTGCAGTGTGAAACATGCACTTGAATAGGACTGAGATATGTAAATAGCTTTGTGGCTTTAACCCTAAGTGCACTTGAACAAGTCCCATAAGTTCAGGTGTAGTTCAGATTCTCTGCTTTGAACACTATAAATCATCTCAAATAAACACCTTCAGTCTTTCATTAGTGACAATCAGTGACAGCAACCAATGAATCAGATCAACATTAAGTAGGCAACTGATGTTTCTAAATATAATTAAAACTTTTTTCCTAATAAATTGGAAAAATTCTGATTAATTTATTCTAATTAATTCCCCTTAAAATTTGAACAGTTTATTTGATGAGAGCTTTGGTAAGGAGTTTAAGATCATAAGTAATTTAGGAGCCTACATCCTAACTGCACCTAAGCACTTTTGAAAAAAAAAAAGACCTGTTGCCTATTTTTTTTATGTAAATTGGAGTTTATTTTAGGACTTTCTGTGAAAGGTTAATGCTAAATGATGAAGAAGTGTGGCTGGGTGGCTCTTGAGGTAATCAATTGTAAACTGTCTTAGATTACATCTGAACATGGAGTGTTTCCTTCCGTAGGATTGAGGTAAACAATGCAGATGTGTCCTGATAGTGCGTTTTGCTACGATGAAGGTGCACACGTTTCCTCCATCTCCTGTTACTCAGTTTGAAATAAATCAGTATATGTGGTGCAGGGAGAGAGTCATAATACACTCCATTTTTCATGTCATTGAGCTAAACAAGCCGGTGTTTTATTCGGAAGACAGGTTCTCTCTTCCCTTGGACTTTCATTAGCCCTTCACTACATCTTTTCCGGTTTAAATTTTTGGGGAAGGGTGTCCAGAACTTTACGGCGCATTTTAGGTGAAATTTTAACTGATGCCTTGTGCAGTGGCACTGCTACTTCCATCACCTGCTACACTCTAGGATTACAGTAGCACCTTTCACATAGGCATTTCACTGATAACTCATAGTACTCTTGCAACTACCCAAAATACCCAGCTTCATCTTCTGATTCCTACCAACTGATCAGCTAATGTTGTCGTTCTTGGTCCCTAGGAGCATGACTTTCCACTTCTGTGTTCCCCAATTTCAAATCGCAATATCCTCTTTGACTGAAAGGAGACCTTAACTAAGTAGGAATAACTGAAGTGTGTCCTGGACGTAAGACAGTTGAAGAAATTCTAGCCTTATCAAAGGCAGGGGCTAATTTCTTACAGTTTTCAATATAATTTGCATTTGTCATTACTGGAAACACCCAAATGACATTACATTTTGTAGTTATTTGAAGACTATTCCCGCAAAGGAAGGTCAATCAATTTTGAAAGCACAAAGTATGTAAAATAAATTCTTGTACTCCGAAAGATCAATTTTAATTAAATTAGCCTTCTAGAATTGATAGCCTCAGGTAAAGATTTCGAAACAATAGCTCCGAGCAGTGACTCTTCATGTATTTCAGATGGTTTGTGAATGATCAGCAAATTACCTTTTTGAAATGGTAGCGTTAACCATAAACCAGTAACTTTTTAAAGTGTCTGTCTTTTCAGTGTTACTGAAGATAATGAGTTAGTGTGACATGAAGACACTGAATGTTTCTCTCATGTACAGTAGCACAGAACCAGGATTTAAAGTCTGCATGCCTGCATGTACAAATGCATGTATAATCTGTGTATGTGGTAGGAAAGATAAATCCTTTATATTTGTATTTATTTGTTATATTATCAGGGACCCACTTTATGAATCCGTTTTCTACAATGTCATGTTATTGTAATAATAACACATACATCAATAGTTCTAGCAAAGGCCTTTTCTAAGCATAAAATAAATCACTCCACTGGGGAACAGAGTCTGAATTCAAAGAAAGTCAATTCTTTTATTAGTGTAAATGCGTTTGTTACAGTTAGTTGTAAAAGATAACCAATCAACCATGTTTCTCAAATGCATCCATTTCCATCATTATGACCAGATTTCTAAGAGTTTTTTTCCAAGTATATCATCAGATGTTTTAATGTGCTCAGCATCCAACAGCTTTTACTCTGAAAGTGAGTTGCTAGATTTGGGACCATGTAGAAAAGCTGGCCATATAGGAATTAATTCTTTGTGAGATGAACCTGGACAAACATGAAAGAGGTAATGTCAAACTAGGTTATATACTGAAGTACAAATCGCACATACGTTTAATTTCTGAGTGTGAGATACGGTCTACTTTTTGTTGTTGTTTTATATAATTAATGATTTGGTAATTCTGCTTCTGCTAGTAGCTGATAATTGCAATTCTAATAGAAAAAGATAGAAACTGATTATCGTTGTCACAGAAACTAGCTAATTGTGTAGAAAAAGTATCTGTTGCATAAACAGGAACAGAATCAAAATTCACTATAGCACACTAAGGTAGATGAATAATTATTTTTAGTTTGTCCACTGCTCTGTATTGGCATGCAATATGCTTTATGTATATCTTGCTCATTTGGCAGAATTTGAACTATTTACAGGTTTTGTACGATGTAGAAATTTTGATATTTGTTTATGAGCAGAGCCATTTTGTCTACATACTGTGAATAAAATCAGATCATTTAATAGTGAAACAAACACCCTTAAAATTTAAACTTCTAAAAGAATTTCTCTGTGGTTTGAATAGATATTTTAAAGTCAGATACTTCCTTCTTTACTGGCATGATCTGTGCTCTGTGTGTGAGAGGTGATAACCTAACCAACTTTGCACTTGGTATGCACAGTGCGACTTCTTGATTTGTTTTGAGATTATATTGCTCTTGCAATAGTTGCCAGAGTTCAGTTTTTCCTGATCAAATCACCCTAGAAACCCATCACACCCTCTTTCTGCAATACATTTTATAACCCCAAAAAGTCCAGAGACTCTCCAGCATGCTGCCGTGCAGAGCAGTAGCCTCGCCAGGGACAGGGCAGAGAGCGGTCCATCAGAAATAGGGATGTAAAGCCGGCAGCTACTCCCTTGCACAGCAGCAAGACCCTGCACATCAGGCGAACAGCGTTGCCCTGCCTGCAGGCTTGCGTGGCGGTCACCAGCTGGGTGGCAGCAATTTGTCCCTGGGCATGGCAGCAAGTCCAAGAGCTGCGCTGTCAACAACCGACCCAAAATCCTGGGCTACAGATGTAGGTGAGAGCGGTGGAGAGGCTGCAGAAGGGGCTGTGGGACTGGAGGTCCTAATTTGAGGAGTTGGATGTAACTGAGTGGAGAATCATTCTGCAGGGGATTTATAGTTAAACTTCTGTCTCCTGACGTAGACCAGAAATCTATGTAATTGTTGTGTTGTGTTAAAAAGGGTAAATGCACCACTTTAATTGGGGTTTTAACCATTTTAAAAATCTTTCAACATGTGAAAAACACTCAAATAAAATGTGAATGCTGTTGCAGTTGGAAAGTAAGGTCAAGAATATTACCCCTATCAATCAAAATAAATTGGAAAGAACACAGTTCTGACTTGGAGGTCCAAACTAATATAAATTTCACATAGACTAAATATATCTATCATCTTCAGACAATATTTTCACTTGGAATAATGTATCGCTTGTGTTTATTTGCTAACTTCCCAACTATAAAATAGATATTTTAGCTATCTAATTCATTGCCATGTCGTTTGCTTCAAAGGCATTTTACCACTACTTCACAAAACTCTAATTTTTTCATGTTCTTATTCATGCTATGCATATACAAGTATCAAAAGGTAATAATTAGACGCATCTGCTTACATTTGCCAGGAGCAGATGTTAGACAAATTAAAGTGAACATAACTATCACTCAACATCATTAAAGAAGCAACTCTATAATAATTTCTGAACTTTGACAGGCAGTTAAATATTCTACATTGGCATATTTGTGCTATTTGCAAAAATCTCATATACAAAATTATTTTCATATGCAGCTGAATCAAAAATGAATCATGTAAGTGTTTCAGGTCACAACTTCTACTTCCTTTCCCCCTGGAACGATAAGTTGTCAGCTCCAACAGCAATGCTTATTAACACCACAGGACAACCACATCAGCTCGTGAACAATGCCACAGCATCCTAAATGACTTAATAGCACACTCCAAGAAGACAAGGACATGAGAATGGCGTTATGAAGTTAGACCAGAAGTCCATCCTTCTCAGTATCCAATTTCCAACTGTGGGCAATGGTGAAGGCTCAAGAAGAGTATAAAAGTATGAGACTAAATGGTGGTATTTCTTTGATATTTTCCCAGCATTAAACTATGAAACTGCTTGGGGACTTCCTGAGACCTCTGCTATTTTGGTATCAAGCAGTGGGCAAGAATTGTCCAGTTTAAACATGCACATCCATACACATATGCATGAAAATAGGGTACCCTTTAATTTATTTTTGAGCCTGACATCTAGTAATTTCTTTTGCTGCTCTCTGTTTCTTACAAGTGAGGAGCTGTGAATAGCTGTTGGCCTCCTCCACATTATTACAGATACAAGCAATATATCTCTTAGTTGCTTCTTTTCCAGGCAGAAAAGTCCTTGTGTGTTTAGACTGTTCTGTGCCTTTCATCCCCCTTGCTGCAGTCCCTGGTCCCTTGTTATGCTCTGTCCTGTTGGGGACAGGGACCAGAACAGCACGCAGTATTCAATATCTCAGTAGACTAAAATGATGCAGCGCAATGATTTTTCCTTTTTTCTATTTCTTTTCCAAACAGTCTTAACATTCTGTTTGCTTATTTTGACTTTACAGAATATTGAGCTGATCTCTTCATAAAACTGCTGATTAATATCGCAATTTTTTTTTTTTTCCTGAGTGGACATAATTAGCTCAGAACCTACCACATAGTCCATAGTTAGGACTGGGTTTTCCCCATATGCATTTCTTTGCATCAGCATTGAATTTTATCTGTTTCAGCACTCAGGCATTCAGAATGGTGCTGTCCTTCTGCACTTCCTCACACTCCCATCTTTCATTTTTACTATTGAGAGAAGTGTTGCAGCAAATGTAAGCACCTTAACATGAATCCCCTGTCTATGCTGTTTATAAGGATGATGACCAGAATGGAGTCCTGCACAGATCCCCATTCAGGTCGGCAAGTGACCTCTCGCTGTGGTAAAAACTGACTGCTAGGCTCTGTTGTTTGTTTCTTGTCTTTTACCTGGTCATTAATCCATGGCAGGAACTACTTTCTTGTCCTACGAGGCTTTCTTCAAGACCATTTGATGATTTATAATAAGTGTTTATGCCTTTAGCAAATTATTGCTCGGTTTTCTATGACTTGCTTTTCTATGGCTTGCTTTTCTATGTTTATCTTCTTAGGTATTTTTTCTCCTTTGGATCTGACTTCTTATTTTTGAGGTACATCTTTGTAGTTCTAATAAAATTATTTACCCAAAATTTTAAACATTCTGGGTTTTGTTTGTTTGTTTCTCAACAGTTATTTTTTATATACAGAAGTTCATATTACGATGACTGTAAACAGTCTTTTTGCCTACTTGGAAATGAGCAACCTCATTTTTATACAATTTACTTTTTGAAATTAAATACTATTTTTATGTCATTCTGGAGTTTTCTCATTTTTAAAAGATGATTTCTCAATTCCATCAGGGTTATGGAGCAGTTGTTCTGTCACAGCATTTTGACCCGTGACTTGCGCATTGCTCAGAACCAAGTCAAGAGTGTCTTGCCTTGTTTCAGCTTGCACCAAAAGCTGCTCCATGAATCAGTCATTTGTGGTGTCATTTAGTCTCTGCATCACACCCCAACCTGACATTTACCCAGTCTATGTGGGGGTGATTGAAGTTTCTGATTACTAATTTGTTTTTCTGCTATCTCTTAAATCTCTCTTGGCACTTCACTGACACCATTGTCATCCTGATTAGGCAGCGACAACTTATTTCTAATACTTATGTAGGCCTGGTGTCTTAATCCATAGAGATAATGTGTAATGTTCAGTACAGTTAACTATCTGATGCAAAGCTTTCTTCAACATACACTACATCCTTCTTTTTCTTGCCTATGTAGTTTGTTTTATGTTACAGGTTTCCACAGATTGCTTTCCTTCCATCAAGTCTCTGATGCTCCTATTAGGTCAACATTCTCACATAAAACTAGGTATCCTAGTTCCTTCATCTTATTTAAAAACTTCTAGCATTTCAGTAGTAGCATGTATGCATTTGATCTGGTTGCTTATTTTTCTATGTTATGTTTAAATGGTATTTTTGGGTACGGAATGAGCTTAACTTGAGTCCTAAAGGAGTTTTACTAGCTTCTGTCTTATTTTTTTCACAAGGATATAAAGCTTTTTTAATTTCACCTCTCTATGATTCATCCTCCAAGCCAGATTTTCTTCTGTACCTGTTGGCTTTCCTGTAGTCTTTAATTCAATCCCTTTCTCTGGTAACCTTCCTGTTTTTTAGTTCCAGCAGCTTTACTTGAATCCTATTTTTGCGGTACAGACATTGTACAAACTTCGTCCAGTTCCTGATGAGTCCAAACCTTTCATCCCTATGCCATTGTCTGAAGGACTGATTCTCCAGCCAGCATGAAAAAGCACTGCCGGAGCAAGAGTAGAGGTAGATGATCAAGGATACAATTTTTGTGTTTGAGGAGGCCGTCTGATTATCATAACTGAGGTGCTCTGCAGAATACTAATCTCTGCCTGAAAGCAATTGTATATAATGTACCTTGCTCATGCTCCTTTACTCAGCCACATTTTGTTCACCCAAAGGTCTACTGGGGAAAATGATTTCTTGCCTCTTAAATGCACTTTGCTGCTTCTGAGGTATTTGACAATAGTAGATGAATTAGGTAAGTAATTGAGCAGTGGTAGGGAAGACTCCAATTCTTTAAATAACTTGTCTGTGTCTTTACTTCTGAATTCAAGGAGCACCTTTGAAATCAGTGTGTCCACCTAGCACAGATTTATATGAGTAATTTTGCTGCAGGAGAAGCACTACATACAGCAGAGTAACTGGCTAGTGAGGGAAAAACACTTTGTGTAAGGGAGGTATATAAACCAAGTTTTAATTTCTCAATGTTTTCACCAAATTTCCAGGGAAATATAAAAATATTTGCCTTCTGTCCTTCCAGTTGGTACCACACTAGGAGGAATGTTGCAATACACGTAGCCCCTTCTGCATTCAGTTATTGAAGCGAATGTAGGGCAGAATACATTCACAGTTTTTTGTCTTTTCAGGTGTCTTGTATTGCACGTATATGTTCATGTTGGAAATTAGCCTACAATAGCCTTGAGGAGAGCATTGTTAATGTACATAGATCATAGAACCACAGAATCACAGAATTTAGGTTGGAAGGGGCCTTAAAGATCCTTAAGGGCCCACCCCCCCTGCCATGGGCAGGGACACCTCCCACCACACCAGGTTGCTCAAAGCCCCATCCAACCTGGCCTGGAACACTTCCAGGGACGGGGCATCCATGGCTTCTCTGGGCAACCTGTGCCACTGCCTCACCACCCTCACCAAGAAGAATTTCTTCCTAATATCTAACCTAAATCTTCCTTCTTTCAGTTTAAAGCCATTACCCCTTGTCCTATCACTACACTCTCCTCATCTTTCCTGTGGGCCCCCTTTAAGTTTTGAAAGGCCACAATCAGGTCTCCCTGGAGCTTTCTCTTCTCCAGGCTGAACAGCCCCAACTCTCTCAGCCTGTCCTCACAGCAGAGGTGCTCCAGCCCTCGGATCATCTTCGTGGCCTCCTCTGGCCTCGCTCCAACAGGTCCATGTCCTTCTTGTGCTGAGGACCCCCGAGCTGAAGGCAGTACTGCAGGGGGGTCTCACCAGAGCGGAGCAGAGAGGCAGAATTCCCTCCCTCGACCTGCTGGTCACGCTGCTTTGGATGCACCCAGGACACGGTTGGCTTTCTGGGCTGTGAGCGCACCTTGCCGGGTCATGTCCAGCTTTTCATCCACCAGTAGCCCCAAGTCCTCCTCCACAGGGTTGTTCTCAATCCACACATCACTCAGCCTGTGTTCATGTTTGGGATTGCTCTGACCAAAGTGCAGGACCTTACACTTGGCCTTGTTGAACTTTGTGAGGTTCTCACAAACAGGAAAGTAACCAGCACATTGTCCACTGCAGGGTCAGTTTTGCTTTAAGTATCCTGAGTAGATACAAACCCCTGGGAGTGCCTGCTGCCATCAGAGAACTCCACTTTAAAAAATCCAGCTACTAAAACTGGAAATTTTGGAGATTTGTGGCTAAATATGTGTTTCATGTCGGTTGTTTAGACCATCCTGTTTGCAGCTTCAGGAGTCGGGCAGTGTTGCGGTTTGAAACCCTCCTCATTTTTTTTATGCAGTGACACATTTTGATTCCTTGATTCCGAAAGCTATTAGCAGATCTTTGCAGGGTGTTCAGATCACGTGCAGAAGGGGAGACGCTCCCTCAGCAAGATGTTTCCCCTTAAAATCACTCACAGCCTAATTTTTTAAAGGGCACTGGCAGGGGACACACTCTTTTCCACTTCTTTCACAAGTGTCTATGCAGCAAGAGGTTTGTGTGGGGGTTGAATATCATGTCTGCTTGTAATATTTCCTCTTGGATTCAGCATTTGGCTTTTTTTACCCATTTATTTATTTTGCGCTTTACCAAGTTTTATGAGCATAGCCATGTCACGAGATGAGTTTATCTTACCCGGAGTAATGAGTTTTTAGTAGATGCATTGTTTCCCTTTTGACTTAGCATGTGTCCCAATTTTGTTACTGCAAGATGTAAAGTTGGATTTAGCGTTACGGATAGAGTGAAAGGGCAAAGCGAGGGAAGCTGGCAGCATAAGTAACGTGTCTGGAGGGAAGGGAATAGGCTGCGCAGGGCAGTTCACTGATCATCTTTCTGACTCTTGGCCGTTGCAGAGAAATCTCTTCTATTTTATTTCCTTACTCAAAAATGAACACATAATATCCTGGTCCCAATGAACTGCCCATTTACATATAAAGAGCCACAGTTGCTGTGAACACCCTGTCATGGTGTCCGTAGTGATGGGGGCTCCCCATGGAGGGCAGCAGGGCAGGGCCTGGCAGCCAGGGCTCGTCCCACCCCCAGCCAGGCGCAGAGCAGCCGGGGGGACACTCGGGCAGCCCCATCCCCGTGCATCGGGCACCTCCCTGGGGATCGACTGAGGCCAGGCCAGGGTATGGGCCCACGGGTGGGCTCGGCTTGGTGGGGTCCATGGCAGGGTTGTGGGGAGCTGGTGACCAGCCCTGCTATGATGTTGCTGGCGCAGGGGCTGGTGGCCCTGGGGGGGACAACCATGAGGTCCTGGGCCCTGCGCAAGGTGGAGGGAACCCCAGGGTCCGTCAGGGCCAACGAGGTCGGGGGGGACCCTCCAGGCCTGGCACACCCAAATAGTGTATGCTGTGATATTGAAAAATACATGGGTCATGTTTCAAGTTATGCATTTGAAAACATTTGATGGCCAATGAGTTCTCACTCTCTTTCTCAAAGGGTATTTTGTTCATGGTGTCTGTCTTGAATGGGATTGCCTGTAAGAATATCTGATGGTTCAAATAATCACAGACAGCAAGTAGAAATGTGGGTGTCAGCCTTGCTGCTCTGGTGCCAGTGAGATTGGCTGGCTCCAAGAGTCAGCAAATGAATAGATTTGGAGGCGAGAAAATAAAAAAAGTTCTCCCCACAGTAGAGTAAATATTCCTTTTTTTAACCAAAAAGTGTGGATGTGAATGGATATGTATTTCCTTTTTCATTGAAGGCCCTACAAAGGGATCTGGACAGGCTGGATCGATGGACCGAGGCCAACTGTATGAGGTTCAGCAAGGCCAAGTGTCACGTCCTGCACTTGGGTCACAACAACCCCATGCAACAT
>NW_009635617.1:0-1380 GCF_000690535.1 Cariama cristata | reverse complement strand
TGTCTGCAGTTCAGCCTTGCCTGGACATGATGCAAAAAGAAATCCACAACCCCATCTGATGCTGTTTGTCCCATTCTTTTTGTAAGCTCCTCCAGTTTTATTGCAGCCCTAGGGCAAAGCATCCATGGAAGAGGAGTGAAAAGGTATGTGGACAACTCCCCCATGAAACTCTGGCAAAAGCAGTGCAGTGGAACTGAGGGGGGAAACATACCATTTCGTAGTGTCCTACTTACCCAATCAATCAGAAATCAGTTCCAGCAATTAAGTGATAATGAATTATTGATGACACTCACTTTGGGGAACTGAGCACTTACCAGCATTTACGAAACTAAAGAAACCGAGGTGGGTAAGTGGTATCTCAATTTTAAGTAAGGCATAAAGCAAGGCAGACAGCAAACAATTTGCTTGATGTTATGCACTGTCAAGGATCACCGTTATCTCTAGGATGTTATCTCAGTTCTATTTGTACATGATCACACAACACTTTGATTTGTGTCCCACTCTAGCCATGTGTAAAATATTCCCACTTCAGAGAGGCACAGTGAGTGCTCCATGTACAAAATTCAGTAACTTCAGTAACCACTTCTTACTACCTTTTCAGAGGCAGCGGGGAAAGGCTGTGTTCAAAGTAAAGCACAGCAAAACGGGAGGCAGGGAAAAACCACTTTAAAATATGACCTACAACATATGTTCAGCGGCAGAATTTGCCCCCGAGAAAGCAAAGAAGGTCTTCAAGCCCTGCTATTTCAAGATATTTTAAGTCTGTGCATAGCATGTCTTCGTGTCAGCCAACTTTTTCACCAATGCAAACAAATTCAAATAGAAGCTCAGTAGAAAGCCAAGAAATTCAGTCTTGGGTTTAAAACACTCCTGCCAGCCACTCAAGGCTGTCAGTAATACCACACAGGCACATTTCCTATCACTAAGGCGTAAAAGTAATCTAGGAAAGAGAACTCAGTCTGCTCCTACCGTACTTCACACCTGAGCTTTCCACTGATGCCACTATTAAAAATCAGATACAGAAGGACACAAGCATTCACTGCACATTGTGTTATCTATCCTGCCCCTTCCCAATTCTTCAGCAAGCTTACCAAGCAGATAGCCCTACATACCACCTACATGCACTTAAACATAAGTCGCTCTCACTCCTAGAGCCATCACCCTCAACAGCATTTGCCAGAGTTGAGGCAGACATAGACTCAGCTTTACAAACTGGCAGCCATGTCATCAACGCCACAATGGTTTAACGCTAGAGTGCCAGCTCCTAGTCCTCTCCCCGACAGGAATGCTAGTGATGTAAGCTTCGGGAGGAGGAAAATCAATGTCAGTACTTGCGACATAGTTCAGCCTTGCCGACAGGATCCCTTTCAGGAAAGGGCA
>NW_009635616.1:0-652 GCF_000690535.1 Cariama cristata | reverse complement strand
GACGGGCCTACCTTGGCCCAGCCAGGCGGGTCGGCCTCAGGGGGCACGGCGCAGGAGGAGCGACATCCTGCAGATGAAGAACGTACCCGGTCCCCAGTGGCAAAGAGCGAGTCATCTGAAGGCAGCTGTGTGCTTTGTGAGGCGTTTGTCATCTCACGTGCCTTAGACAGCCTTTCCCAGGCGGCCAGCCGGGAACACGGGATTCGCGGCGGCCTGCCTGGTTTTCACTGCGGGGAGCCAGTGGTGCTGCTCCTGGAAGAATGCCTCCCCCTGCTTCCTTTGCACAGCCTTTTGTCTGGATGTGCCCCTTGTACTGTCTCGCACCTACACTCTAGGCAGTCTCTTGCTTGTCCTGAGTTTCTGGGCATTCATTGATTTTTACGGTGACAAAAGATCCAGGGAAGTGCAGAGAGAAAAGCTGCCCGGAGCAGGAGCTGACTCTGGATCCCCTTCTCGAGATCCCTCTTTCATCGTCACATGCTAAGCCTCTCCCACCCTGAAGTCCAGAGCGCAGGCCCGAGCACCAGCGGCCTCACACCCAAGTGGCACCTGCTCCACATATCCCTTGGGATCAGCTTGATTTCCCCTCGCTAGTTGGAAAACAAGCCTGAATTGTTCCCCGAATACAGCTGTTAGAGCACACCTTGTTCAC
>NW_009635615.1:740-2043 GCF_000690535.1 Cariama cristata | reverse complement strand
GGCTCTTGCCTCTCGAGATGCCACGGTCACAGCTGCTGGTGCTCTGGGTCCAAGTCCCTCTCTGGGTCCAGCGCCTTTTCTGCTGGGCTCCGTCAAGTGACAGCCTTTGTTAAACCGTCCCCTGTTTGGATTGCCAGATCCCTTTGATTCTTCCTGCATCATCTTCTGCCGCATCCTGGCTCCGCATCCCGGGGTTGGGGTTGTATTATTTTATAGGAGCCGTAACATTCGGACCATGTCGTGCGGCGGTGGCTGGCGCGGGCTCCCCCCCGGTCTCCCCGCCGTCCTGCGCCGCCTCAGGATGCTCTTCAGCGGTAAACAGGGAGCCGTCGGGTGGCCGGAGCATGCGGGGAGGCTCTTGGCCCCTGGTTGCGTTTCAGGGTCGGAACAGCCTGTGTGTTTACCTGTGCGTTTTGGAAAATACGTAATATTTGGGCTAAGAAGTAACCATTTTGCCACTCTCGGTGTATGTTGCTGATCACATTCCCCTGTGCGTATAAACTTGTGCCTTTTCATTAGTAAATAACGCCAGGGAAGTAGGGGTAAAAAGCAACCTGTGTGTCCGTGCAGAGGGGTGCGGTTAACCCTCTCTCGGACGACGGGGCAGCCTTTAAAAGAGCTGCAGAGAGCCGAGGCGCCGGCAGATTGGATGCAAGCCTGGCCGCCGTTACTTCCAGCGATGCTCTGAGCCCGTCACCGAAAGTCCGTGCTAGGGAGCAGGAGCGGTACCGGCAATAATTTTCACCCAACAAATTACTGTCCTTGCAAGAGCAGATTTGAAATCCATTTAACTTTTCAGTGTCCCATACCCCTTTAAACGTTTCAAGTGTATTCTCGCTGATGGGTTACCTTTTCTTTCCCAGGGGCTATAATTAGTGTCCTTTACACAGAATTGCCTTAGAATTGGATTTGAAGAAGATAAGAATCAAATTACCAGTATTTATCTTGTGAATTCCAAAAGATCTACTGAGAGGCCCTGTATAAAGAGGATTTTTGGAAATGTTGCGCTCTGGAAATGCCAACCTCCCCTAGGCGCCGGGATTCCCTTGAGCGCGGCAGCTGCACGACGCCCTTACGCGTGGGAGGTGGGTGCCGGGAGGGAGAGGAGGATGGCTCCTTCCCCCGCCAAAACTCCGCTTGCAGGCTGGGAAAGCGGCTCGCTGGTGAAACACCTACCGAAAAGGGGTGTGTTTCCATCACCGGAGGGACGGGGACTTGGTTTTGGTCCATCGGGGCAGACCCAGTGCAGGTGGTGATGGCCCGGGTGCCACAGCGCCTGCGGGAGGGCGGCTGCCTCCGGGGT
>NW_009635615.1:268-596 GCF_000690535.1 Cariama cristata | reverse complement strand
TGCTGGGCGGCTCCCAGGCGGGCGGGAGAAGAAAACCCTTCCGAAGGCAGCCTCTCCCCCTCTTTTCCAGGCTCCCACCCGGCTTCCCTCCCGGCTCTGCCGGGCGGCTCTCGGGTGACGAGGCAAGTCGAGCACCAGAAATGGATGGAGGTAATTTCGGTGGGCTCTGTTTTGACAGAAATTAAGCATCTGAATTTAAATGAAGGAGACGGAGAGCCCGGGCAGCTGAGGCTATATTTTCATAGCGTAAACAGTTGCAGAAGAAGATTAATGGCATCTGTGTAAACACTTGGTCGCGAAGGCGAGGGGGGGTTGGGTCTGTGGGGTG
>NW_009635615.1:0-222 GCF_000690535.1 Cariama cristata | reverse complement strand
CCCTCCCGCTCGCCTGCAGCGCGGTGCGCACCTTCAATCTCCCCGTCCATCCCACGCTAAATATTTCAGCCGCCCTCAGCCCCGCTCTCCCTGCTCGCGGTAAATTACATATTAAAGTAGCCTGGTAACTGAGCACTGGTTGCTGCACGATAAGCTCCGGGAAATCGATATGTTTGCCATGTGCCTGCTTGTTTATGACACCTGCCTGCAGAGCGGTTGAGC
>NW_009635614.1:2518-2876 GCF_000690535.1 Cariama cristata | reverse complement strand
TTTGGGTGCAATGGGTGAAGGCAGAGAAAATTGTATTTAATCTTCTTTTCCTGCGCTATTCCGGGCATTGCTTTTGCAGGAATTCTGCTAAGGCTTGGCCACAGCCTCCCTGGATTTTATCCCTCTCAGCCAGCTGAAAGGGGACCTAGAAGTGAACATGAATTACATTTACACTGATTTTAAGGCCACAGCTATGGAAAAAAAAAAAAAAAAAAAAAGTCGGTTTTGGCTTTTATTTATCCAAAGCACATTTTGAACAAAGCCTGGGAAAGCTTTCCTTGGATTCCTCTGCAAGAATATGAGATGCAGTGGAATAATTTCTTCACTAAATTGGTACTCCAGTGGGAAAACTCTATGT
>NW_009635614.1:1433-2317 GCF_000690535.1 Cariama cristata | reverse complement strand
TTCAATAAAACTCATACCTTGGCCACTTTCCTTTGTACGTGAGATGTCTGGAGGTGGGAAGAACCATAAATCCGGTTTTTCCTCCAGAAAATGGTGTACCGAGGGGGGAATTTCTAAATCCTTCAGGCAAGGAGGGGGAAAAAAGGGGGAGAAAAAAAGGAAAAATAGAAAAGGAAAAATACCCATGTGTCGCAGATTTGCCGTGAATTATTTTCATCTATCCCTTAACTGAAATAAAGGATTTGCCTTTTTTTTCTTTATTCTCATCCAGCTTTTTTTTTTTTTTCCCTCTCTCCAGGATATGTGGATAATAAAAAGGGATTTTATCATAAAATTCCACAGCTGATGAACTTGATTTTGGGTGAGATTTCCCTGGCCTGGAGAAGCAGCCCTTGACTTGAGATGGACACGACCGCGCTCTGTAGGTGTTTGGCCACAGGCACCGCAGTGTTTTCAGGGCACCGGTCACCTTCCCACGTTTTGGGGCAGAAATCCCTCTTTTGGAGAGTTTGCCTTGAATAGCTACAATTCAAATTAGCTTTTTTAGCAAACGCCATATATTGACAACCTCAATATCTCCGGCTGCGAACAAGCATTCACCTGCAAAACTGTGTTCAGCTCTGAATTTCCATGTTGGTTTTTTTTTTCGAGGGGAGAGAAAATGGCATTTTAGGGAATGCCATTTTAGAGAAAATGGGAAATTAAAGGCAAGAGGGTAGAAAACTGCCTTAAAAACCAGCAGCTAAAGTGATGGGGACAAGGGAATGAGAAAAAACTTGCAGTTTTGCAAAGCCGAACAGAGCTGGACACCACAAGGATATATATAATTTACTTTTTTTTTTCCCCCATGGATTCGGAGATGAAGCTGTTTCTCTCTTCCTCTC
>NW_009635614.1:429-1404 GCF_000690535.1 Cariama cristata | reverse complement strand
GGAATAAAAATAAAGAAATACACTGAATTTCTCCCAGGATCTGCCTTCGGGATGTCAGAGAAAGGGAAGGAGAACCAGGCAAACCCATACTGGTCTTCAGAAGAAAATTCAGCTTCTTTCTGCTCGGCAGACGGAGAGGGATCCGCTCCCTGCAGAAATATCCATATAAAACCTTTTCCAGAACAATCTGCAAGCCCAGAGCCGGCGTGAGAATGAGAAAGAGGAATTTAGAAGTCAGTATTATTTGATAATGGTCAATTTTCCCTCTTATTTCCTCAATTTAAAAGATAATCCTGAAAATGTGATGCTGCGGGGACGGTGTGCGAGCGACGCGGAGTCTTCGAGCTTTTGTCTATAAATGCACAAGCAGAGGAATATTATACTTTAAAAAGAGCTTGGGGGGGGAAATGCTATTAAAAAAACAAACAAAACAAAACAACAAGTTAACGAACGTGTCTCACATCTGCTCTTCTTTCTGATTGCGCCTTCCCCTCTTCTAATTTTTTATTTACGGGTACCACCCTGCTAAGCGGTTCCACATTTGGGGAAGTGTCAACGTCCCGGAGCTGGTTTGGGGGCATTAACCCACTCGCCGTCGAGGGGAAAACCGCCCTCCAAAGCTAAGAAATGAAAAGAAATGATTTTTAAAAAGAGCATTTTTGATAAGAAATCCTCACTTTCGGAGCTGAGGGCTGTTTCGCCCACCGGCCCTCCTCCTCCTCCCTTCCCAGCCACCGACCCTTCCCCAGGGTTTAAACCACCCCTTTAAACGGGATTTTTCTCCTCTGTTACCTCCAGAAGAAGACCTTTTCTTCTTGTTTTCTTTCTTTGTCTCTTCTTTTCCTCTTGTTATTTTGTCTATTTTTCTCTTATCTTCTTATCTTTTTACCTCTTTTTTCCTCTTCCCCACTCTTCTTCTCTTGGTTTTTTTTTTTTCTGTTTTTTTTCCCCCCCATTTTTTCTTTTTTTTTTCCC
>NW_009635614.1:0-228 GCF_000690535.1 Cariama cristata | reverse complement strand
TGCCTCCCCCGTGGCCCCTCCCTCAACCCCCGAGCCCCCCGCCACCGAGCCCTGCCCGCTCCGCTCCGCGCATCCCCCGTTCCGCCCCTAGCCCCCTTACCATAAATCTTTACACTTTTAACATTGAATCCCCTTCCCACGCCGCGCAGATAGGACACATGCTACCAAATGTTAACTACTTCATAAAAACTAAAGGCGAAAAAAAAAATAATAAAAAAATAGAGGGCT
>NW_009635613.1:0-509 GCF_000690535.1 Cariama cristata | reverse complement strand
CAACCCTTGGCAAATGTTGGCAAGCTTTTATACTTTCATACTTGCATTTTCTTGAAGTGTTATAAAAACATATGTTTAGAGAAAGGTGACACAAAGGAGAAGGTGAGCTTTTGAAATCTTCATGCTTGTGATTTATGCAGAAGAGAAGCAGAGGCTAACATTCCTTTAACAACTGAACTTGAAGCCCTGTGCCATCATGAATTTCAAAAAGACATTTTACATCACACACTGTCCAATTACAAAGAGGAGGCCCTACGCATCGCCATCACCAGAAATTTCTGCAGCTCAGTACTCAAAGGAATAAGGTCTTCTTTTGTTCAAGCTATGCCTAGACTTTTGTATCCCTACTCAAACCTTCCATCTAGGACTGGCATTTAGCAATTCTGAGCTTCAGACAGTAAAAGAACGAATCACAATATACATTTATCTCTCAGGACTGCTGGCTCCTCCAATAACCTTACTCAAATACTTTGTGGACAAAAAGTGGAATTCATTAATTCAGTGTTACT
>NW_009635612.1:9639-9977 GCF_000690535.1 Cariama cristata | reverse complement strand
CCCTCCGTATCCCCAGTGTTTGCACGGTTCAATGGGAGCGAGAGGAGCGATGGGCAGCAGCAAAGCCTGGGAGCAAACGGCACGGCCCCTCTGGCATCCAGCTAACGCTGTCCCTGGCACCGTCCCCAGGGTCAAAGCTTTTGTTGAGTTTAATAACAAGCAAACACGTTCCCACCCCTCCCGTGGAGGGAAGGACCCTGCTGGCATCAAGGCCATCTTCGGGGCTGATTCCCATTTAAATACCTGGGGGTCTCCTGGAGATTGCACCAGCCGTGCCAGCGTTTGCTCATGGTTTCCTGATAAACACACCTGAATGGAGACATTTACTTAGGGTTTCA
>NW_009635612.1:8836-9523 GCF_000690535.1 Cariama cristata | reverse complement strand
GTCGGGGAAAGAAAGAGCCGATGTTATTTCCCAGAGGAAACGCTCGGTGAGACGATGCTGCCAGGGCTTCCTCCAGCAGCTCCATAGCAAAGGGGAATTTTCCCCTTTAAAACACCCACGGAAAGAAGCATCCAAAAAAACTGCTGGAGGGAAACCCCCCCTGGGGTGACTGGGATGCGGCTGCTGGGGCCGGGATGCCCCAGAGCCATCGCTGGGTACCGCTGGCAGCCCGAGCGGTGCGTAACCATTCATCACCAGCCCTCGGGGGCGTTACGTGAGAGGATTAATTAAATTTTACACACAGAGTTTAGCGCAGGGTTGGGTGTGATCATGTATTATTCATCCATTCAATAACACAGCTGATTTATTAATGAAAAGGTCAGACTCCCTGGAAGTGAAGGCTTGTTGTAAAATTGCTTTGAGCCAGGATATTTTGGAGGAGCTGCTGGAACGGAGCCGGCTCAGGGCTTGGCCGTGCCGGGGCTGTACCCGGGACAAGGGACAAGGACAGCATGGCAAGAGCTGCCCTGTTCCTTACAGCCCATTAATCCCCGCGATGCTTCGGAGATGCACGTTCCCGCTCCAGCAGAGGCAGACAGCAGTGGAAATGTATACGCAGGAGCCTGGAGGAGTATAGCGATGTCTATAGGGGCGGGCCCCCGGCCGCCTCCTCCCCGCAGCCCCCGC
>NW_009635612.1:7758-8775 GCF_000690535.1 Cariama cristata | reverse complement strand
GGAAAAGGGAGAAAGCCGCAGGCAGCCAACCCCTCCCTCCAGCGCGGTGCCGGCCGGGATGGAGCTGGCTGTCGGCAGGGAGAGCAGAAGCTGGAGCCATCTCCAAAAAACCAAAAAAAAAAAGAAAGGAAGGAAATCCTTATAGCAGGAGCTGTTTTCCTTGAAGTTATTCTTGGGGACTGATAGCCCACCTACCTCCCAGTCCCGTATTTAGCCTGGCCCCACTTCGGGCACCCCTTTTCCTCACCTCTCCTCTCTTGAGGAGGGCAGCAAATGCCACGCTTGGGGCTGAGCTGCAACCAGCCTGGCTCTTCCCAGGGAAACACAGGAACATCTCCAGCATTTTTGTGCCCCCAGGGCTGTCCTGTGTCCCTGGCACGGTGCGATGCTCGCACAGCGTGCCTCCATGTGACAGCTGGGAGGGCATCGCCCGCAGACAGCAAAGGAGCACGTGTCGGGAGTGCAGAGAGCACCCCAAAACTGGACGCATGGCTGAGGTTCAGCCCTTCCCCTCCATGCCGGAGGCACTAGCCGTCCCCTTTTCCTCGATCCCGCTGCACAGTCCCGCAGCAGCTGGGGCCGCCCGTCGGGTTCAGCTCGGCAGCGATTTCCCTGCTTGAAGGCAGAGACAAAGCTGAGCCCGAGAGCCGGGGAGAGGAACCAGGGCTCCCAGACACGATGTGCTCCGTTGCACAACTGCCAAGGGAAAGACGGAGAGGAGAAAGGGGAAGAAAAACACCTGGGGGGCTCTGGGGGCCATGCAGGCAGGGATGCAGCCGAGGTGCAAGCCCTAAGCAAGTGAAGGGGGTCAGGGGCTAGCGGGGAAATGGGTTTGAGGGAGAACGGGGCTTTTCTGGATGCCTCTGCTCAGCGGGCTGAGGCTGGGAGGAGGCCGGGAGCGCTGGGCAGGGGTTTGCCATGGATTCCTGGTTGTTTCTGCGGAGCAGAGCGTGGGGGCACCTCGCATACCCACAGAGCCGCGGCAGCAAGGGAGAGGAGCTGGGGCCTCCGACAGGC
>NW_009635612.1:7155-7727 GCF_000690535.1 Cariama cristata | reverse complement strand
GGACGATGGAGCGGAGGCAGCTGGCAGCCATCCCCGCTCTGATCGGCCCCCACACACAGCCCTCGGAGAGAGCCAGCGGAAATCGAAGGAAAACAAAGGAAGAATTTATCAAACCACATGTAGCGTGGCCGGGGCACGTCTCATCCAGCCCTCCCGCTGCAGGCGCCGAGGAGGAGGGAAAGGCAGGCAGGGGCACGGGAGCAGAGGGCTGCCAGGCTCTGGGTCGAGTGCCAGCCCAGGGCAGCGACACGCTCCGCTGGGATAACCCGGGAGAGAGCCTGTGGCAGGGAGGTGGGTGCCCCGGCTGTGGGGAAAGCCCTGGCTGGGTGCAGGAGGGGCTGAATCGCAGGCTGGGGTGGCTCAGCAGCTGCACCATCGCATTTCTTAGCCTGTTCCAGTCGCCCAGGAGCTGCCAGACTCCTCACTTGCTTTAGCTCTCTCTTCTTGACTCGCAGAGATGCAGCGATGGAGACCCAGTCACTGCCAGGCTGGGAGCAGAGTCCCCCCATGCCCTGCACACCAGCGACCCACACACAGCTCAGCCCATGGGGACATTCACCCCCAGCCCCCCA
>NW_009635612.1:6787-7030 GCF_000690535.1 Cariama cristata | reverse complement strand
GAGATTTCCAAGCATCCATATTCAGGGCTGTCGGGAAGAAGCTGCTTTGATCATCGCTAATTATTGCTCACGGGCTGACAGCACCCGCGTGAGCTCTGCAGCACCCAGCCCACCCCCAGCTCTGCTGCGTCTGCCCACGGACCCCCGGCAGCCCCTCGCTGCTCCAGCCCCTGCCCGTCCCCCCTCCACAGGGCTGCAGCTCCATTCCCAAGGGATTATCCACATCCCAGTGCCCACGCTCCA
>NW_009635612.1:6351-6623 GCF_000690535.1 Cariama cristata | reverse complement strand
GGCAGAGAGGGGCATTGCCAGCCCAAACCCAAGGGGATGGTCCTGTCCCTCCACCATCGTCTCCTTTTAGATGCTCTTTTTATTTCCCTAAATTGCGAAGGTGCTGCCAGGACCCCAAGTTTCCCCCAAACAACATAATTCAGCTGAACAGCAACGAAAGCCGCTTTTTTTAAAAAAAAAGCAAGCCATGCCTGTCTTTAATCTGGAGGAGTGTTCAGAGCTCGGAAGAAGGCCCAAGCGCGGTGCCGGGAGCCAGGGCAGAGGAGGGCAGA
>NW_009635612.1:5913-6186 GCF_000690535.1 Cariama cristata | reverse complement strand
CTTTTTTTTTTTTTTTCATATTTCAGATGCTTTAGAGAGAAAAACAGCCTGCGCACCATTTGGGAATGGGAGTTAGTGCCATGACCTTTTCCCGGAGCTGGGGGGATGTGGGAAGCTGGGGGGAACCACGGGGTGCTGGGGAAGGGCTGAGGAGGCCATGGGACGGCCGGGCTCGGGTGCCCATCACGGGGCTGTGGGGATGCACCCGGCTGCAGAGGGCACAGCGGGACAGGATCAGGCCCTGCCTTCCCTCTCCTGCCCACCAGCTCCGCC
>NW_009635612.1:5552-5897 GCF_000690535.1 Cariama cristata | reverse complement strand
CTGGCTGCATTTCCCTAACAGGGGAGTAGATTTGGGAGGCTGTGCGTTTTAAGAGCCTTAGCATCATGTAACAGCAATGATAGAAGTGTGATTTTAAAGGCACCCCGGAACGAGGTATGTTCACCCTGCTCCTCTCTGACAGTCCCAGCAACTCAACTCTGTGCACCAGGACCCTCTCCCTGTTTGCTGCCTGACGCAGCTCAGACGGCTGGTTATAATTTATTAATCTCTACTTGGGTTTATATTTGGCTCCCAGTGTGTCAGCAGCCCTGTTTGCAGAGAGCGTTGGGTACCGAGCTCACCTTGGAGGAGGAGGAGGAGGAGGTCTGCACCGAGCACCACACG
>NW_009635612.1:0-5493 GCF_000690535.1 Cariama cristata | reverse complement strand
GGGTTGGGGACAGGTTTGGGGACAGACAGAGACGGGGCCCTTGGGCTCAGCGCTTTGCAAGAGGGCTCTGAGCCTCCCTGCTTGTAGGAAACACAACATGAGATTTTCCCCATCCAGGAGCCTCAGTCAATGGGCTGGAATGAACCTGTTCCCTCCTGCTGTTTGTTCAGGAGAGCTGGGAGGCTTCGGAGAGGAGCCAAGCATTCAAAGGGCCTTTGAAAACATGAATTGAAGGCTCTGAGCAAGGAAATGCTGCGTTTTTTCCTTCTGCTCCTCGGACAGCTGCAGCCAGCACCTGGCAGCCTTCGGAGCCACCTTGATGCCACGGCGGGGAGAGAAGGAGAGAGGCAGCCGGGTCCCGGCGGGACACCTTGCTCAGCCTCAAAGCATTGAGCAATCACCACCGGCAAATGTCCTGGGGCTTCCCGTGCCCCTGTCCCCCCCTCCTAAGGTCTGGCAAGGGGCAGGGAGCTGCTGCCACATCCCAGCGGGGCTGCTCTGTCCTGTGATGGCTGAGCACAGGGGCTCTGGGTTTGCACATCCATCACCCTGGGGAGCAGGGGCAGGTTCTGTGCCAGGCTGCTGCAGATGGGGGTATGGTGGTCCCACAAACAGGGCTGGGAAGATGTCAGCACCCTGCCGGGTTTAACCCCAACACCATGCGATACCCACGAGCAGAACCAAGCGATACCCACGCAGCCGTGGGCAAACATCTGTATCACGAGCCTGGGTGCGGGCAATAAATCAGGGCAGCAGCAGAGCCTGTGACACCCGATGGGACTTTGTGATCTTTGCAGCTGGCAGCTCCCTCGCTGTCCTCCCGAGTGGATTCGCACTTGGCTCATCTTGTGCAAACTGCTCTGCTGGCTCCTCCGCAAAACCCGGAGCCTCTCAAATGTATTTCACTGCGTGCTCGTAACCAGCCTGCGTTAGCCATGGAGATGTTAGCAGTGTAAAGCATACGTCCAGGGACAGGCAAGGGAACAACGGGATGAGGAAACGCTTCATAGTTTCCAGCTCTGCTCCAAATTAAGCACTTAACCTTTTCAAACACATTTTACAGTGGTTGTAATAAGCTCTGACCCTCTTTGTGCTGAGACATCCTCTCCCAGCACAGCCCAGGGCACCAGCTATGCTGCAAGGGAAGAGGCACCGGAGCCCGTAGACAGAGATTTAAGAAATCTGGCGTCTTGGGTTTGCAGGGAAGAGGATGAGAGCACACACGCTGAGACCGTGGGGTGTCCAGAGCCACGTCCGTGGGGCTGGGAGCTGTGGAATGGGCTGCAGGGACATTCCTGGGTCTGGGTGCTGGGAGGGTTGAGTTCACCCCATAATAACCCACAGACCCCGCGAGACCAAGGAGTTATTATACGAGGCTCCAGAGCCCCAAAGGCAGCCTGTAATTACGGTGGGATTGGGCAAAGGCTTCCCCAGCCAAACCAGCATTTCCCAGCGCTGGCAGCTGCGCCAAGTCAGCAGCTGGGGAGGGTAAGGGGCAATTTGGGGTTCGCTCTCCCTCCCCCGTGCCCCCCTCCCAAGAGATCTGGAGACAAATCGGAGCTGCTTGTGGCTACTGCACTGCCCGGCCCCAGTCGCTGCTGGACCACGATGGGATGGGATGGGATGGGATGGGATGGGATGGAGGAGCGAGGACGGGGGCTGCGGGGCTGCTCTGCACCGTGCAAAGGCGGACATCACTCAGGGGTGGCACCAGGTACACAGAGCACGTCCAGGGCAGGGGACAGAGCAGCAGCAAGGGGACACGGGTGGGGGCCCGGAGCTGGCAACCCCCTTATTTTTGGTGCCAAAGCAGCTGGGTCTACGGCGTGGGATGTGAGTGGGAAAGCGGGGCTGCAGCCGGCCACCAATTTCACAACCCTGGGTGTCCCACGGGAGGAAGAGGAGGGGAGCAGACGGCAGGCAAGGATTCCCAGCCAAGGGCTGCCTGTCATCCCATTTCTAGCCAGGGAAAGCCTGGGCTGAGCACTTGCAGCTCGCTGCACGCAAGGGAGGCTTTGAAGCATGTCCTGTGGAAATCGGGTGACCTCGGGAGCCCCAGGACCATCAGATTGTGCTGACACATGGGAGCCATGGCAAGAGCATCGCCCCGACAGCCCGCGCCCGAGTCAGAGTTTCCAGCAGAGCCCCAGGGCTCGCTCGGCAATTGCGCTGTCTCCGAGTGACCAACTCCCTCCAGATTGCCTCAAATCTCGATTCAAGAATGTTGTTTGGGCTGAAGAATGTCTCACTAAAAAAGAAAAAAGGGAAAAAGAAGGCCGGGGTGAGAAGGAAGGTCAAGGGAGAGTTCGCCCTGCCCTTCTGCATTGACCTTTGCTTTTTTGGAGAGGAGGCTGCAGCCCCCCGGTGCAGATGTTTGCCAGATGTTGAGCGTGTTCCCTCCACCTGGCTCGGCCAAGGCTGAGCCCAAAGGGACCCGATGTTCCCTGCTCCCCCGCACCGCTGCCTGCACCCCCTAAGGACTCCTTTTCCCTGGCTGCCTGCTCGTATTGCGGCCGTCGGCAGAAATCCGGTGGGGGCTTCCAGGTGAGTTTGCTTTCTTTGAAAAGGAGCAGGACAACCCTGGGGGGGGGGCCATCCGAGATGATAACTGCTCTGAAAGCCACGGGGCTGCTCCCCCAGGCAGAGGGGAGCCCAAGCTGCCCTGCAGACACCAGCGCTCTCGCTTCGGGGCACGGGTAGAGGAAGGAGAGGGTTCCCTGCATGGCACGGCGGGATGGAGCGAGCGATGCGGAGGTACCTGGAGAAGGGCACTGGCTGCCAGTGCCCGCACAAGAAGTCACTTTGCATTTTGCAAAGGCTGGAAAGAGCCAAGACTAGCGAGGAAGAGGAGGTTTAGGTTGCAAACATCCAGAAAGACCGTGCAAACCTGGGAGCCATGGACCCTTGGGCACTGGCTCCAGAGCCTTCCTGCTCAGGTGTTTGTAGGATGAGCCCTGTCGGGAGGTCTGATGGACAGAAGGGGCTCTGGATCGTGGCTTCGTGGGTCCCTCCACCATGCAGGCTCGGCCCCACGTGTTTCCACCCAAGGTCTCCTTGGCTCCTACTTGGCCTCTTGTCACTGGAGTCCCTTAAAGGAGCAGCTGGGACCTTCAACCTTCGGGGATCTGCCTTTAAAGACAAAGTCTAGGAAGGGAGCTGCCAGGCAGCCAGGGCAGGGCATGGGAAAATCACTACACCAGCACCCTGAGCCCAGCGGGACTGGTAACCCCCTCCCAGGATGGGGAGGGCCATGGAAATTAAAGAAAATAGCGTGAGTGGGAGGACAGAGCAGCCAACAGCTCTAGCAGAGCTCAAACTTCTTGGTAATGTGGAAGAGGCAGAAATAACATTTCCATGAGTAAAAGGGGAAGCTGTTCAGAAGTAGCCATGCCTCTGACAGTCGTTGCTTTTGGATGCCCATGGTAGGTTTAACAGTTCTCCCTTCATCCAGGCAGACTGAGCTTTAGCCTTAGCAGGAGCAACACAGACTTTTGTTTCTTTGTTATGCTGTGAAGCACTCGGTCCCCATGCCAAAAGCATCCTGACAAGCCCACGTCCATCCATGGAGAAGACAGCGTTCCCGTCTCTGAGCACAGGATTTGCAAATTAAAGGCAAACTCGGGCCAGATTCAGTGGTTTCAAATACAAAGCTCAAGAGCATTTGATCAAAACAACGGGAACAAACCCAACCAAAATAGCCACTGTTCACATCAGTTTGGTTTAGAAAACCAAAGCAAACCAATACAGGCATCTGTCTTACCCTGATAAGATGCAGACTGCGAATGTTGGAGTAACTGTTCCGGATAAGATTATGCAGCGATAGGGACCATTGGCTTGGAGCAAGCAGGACAGCATGTTCCCAGCTCCTGTCACCAGTTCAGGGCTGCCTTTGAACTGTCAGCAATAGGGAAGAGGGGTTTATAGGAGGAGATGTTGAAAAAGTTTCATGGAAGTCACTTGGGAACTGAGAGGAGCTGTTTTGCGCTGGCCTGAAATGAGCATTGAGGTTTTACCAACACTGACCTCACGCCACGCAAACAGACCAAGCAAGAGAGCCCTGCTTGCAGCCTGGGAGGTGCTGGATACCTGGAGGATGAGATTTCATGGCTGAGAGGAGAAAAAAAAGACATATGTGGTTCTTTAGACAGTAAATTTTCACTTCCCTGAGATAGTCCCAAACTGGTCAGGATGAGATTCAACAGAAAGTCCTGATGACCGTGGGGAACATACAAACTTAGCTTAAGCATGTCGTTATTTTCTGGTTCAGGCTGGGGAGGGGGGATGTGGCCATGGGGAACGGCACCATTCAGAGCCAGCTCATGGAGGGAGAGCTCCTCAGCATCCCCCCAGGGGACCACCAGCCGCTGGCACCCACAGCCGGTGCCCGATCCTGGCAGGCACTGCGGGAAAGCCTCCCCCAAAGTGTGAATGTCCCGGGTCATTAATATTTTTGAATTCCAGAAGATGGAGAGGCCACACTCCTTATCTAACCTAGCTGGGGACAATCTGCTTCTCCAGAAAAACATCTGAGCCCTGCAAAAGCCTCCAAGCTGTTGGCCACCAGGACACCTTGAGCTGCCAGAGATGTGACGTTGGTTGACACCATCCGAGCGCCGAGGAGCAGATGTTACTGGCTGTCACTACCCTTCCCACCATTTTCCCTGGAATAGAGCTCTCTGGCAGCGAGAACAAATCCCTCCAAGCAGGGTCATTCTCCGCATCAGCCCAGAGCTTCGAGCCACCTCCCTGCCCACGGCGAGAGCCCTTCTCCAGCTGCCCCACGCCCCTGCAAGCTGCCATGGCAATGCTCAATGGGGAAGAAGAGATGCTACCAGCCAAACGCAAGCCCCCCACCCCGCTTTACTAGGGTTTTACCTCCTTTGAGGCAGCACTAGCCCCCTTGCCACTCAAAGGCAAGGCTTTCTCTGAATCCTCTCCCTCCTTGCAGATCCCGGCCCCGTGCTGCGGTGCAGCGAGCTGTGCTTTCCAGGCACACTCTTCCTTCCCAAATAGACCGGCTTTCTGGCAAAGTCCCCACTGTACAGCGTGTCCCTCGCAACCCCGGCCGCGCATTCCTCCTCCTTACAACAAGGACCGTAGGAGCGATAAGGATCTTTTCCAGGCTCCCCAGGGGAAGAGGATGTTTTGGCTGGGAAATTTCAATGGAAAGCAAGGAGAAAAGCAAGCCTGGAGGGAGTCTGGCACCTGCTGAGCTTCACTAAGTAATTCCAGGCTCCTGGGAGGACCTGGGCATGCTGCTGGAGACGGGTGATGGGCGGTCGGGGCTCCTCCTTTCCTTGTGGGAGGAAATGCTTCGACAGCCCTGGAAGAGCCGTCTCCAAAGCTGAATTTTTTTTGAGCCAGGATGGGGACTGGGAGGGGGGCTGTGACAGCACCCACCGCTCCCCCACTTTGCAGGACCCTCCCCAGGGCAAGGCTGGCACTGGGGGGCAATGAGCCTTGGGGCAGGGAGAGCTGCGAGCTCTCCTGTCG
>NW_009635611.1:580-841 GCF_000690535.1 Cariama cristata | reverse complement strand
TGCCCCCCGAGGGCTCCATGCAACCCCCCCGTGGCAAACTGGCTGGGGTGAGCCGGGAGCCCCCCGGCAAAAGCCCCTGCTCGGCCCAGGCCGCGGCGGGCTGGGGGCTGCTCGCCTGGAAGGCTGCACTGCAAGGCCCCAGGTAGTTAATTAACGCTGGTTAATTAAGCTCACGATGAGAACGGAAGGAGTGGGGAGCTGCTGCTTTAGCCCACGAGAGGGCATTGCTGGCTGGTGGGAGAGCTCGGGGCAAAGTGGCGC
>NW_009635611.1:0-563 GCF_000690535.1 Cariama cristata | reverse complement strand
AATCAGGAATTGCAGGAGGAATTTGTTCTCTTTTTGTTTGTTTTCCGAAGGGTTTGGGGGAGTTTTTTTGGCACTGGGGCACAACGCGCGACAATGCCCTCCTGTGCGTCCAGCGCTGAAGCGGTACCAGCTGTAACGCAGGAGATGCGCAATAAAAAGGAGCGGAGCAGCACGGCGATGCCGTCGCCTCTCCTATAAACCCTGGCTGCGGTGTCCGCCGGGAAGACCCGGCTGTGCCAAGGAGAGCCACAACCGGGCTGTGGTGGTGTCGGCCAAAAGAAGGCCGTGGAAAAGGGCGAGGAGGGATTTTCGGGATGCTTTCAGACCTGCCGCGGGGCAGAGGTACAGCTCGGGGTGCCGCCCGGGGACACGCTCGGCGTGACGGTGGTGCTGGCCGGTGACGAGCACAGCACCTTGCCTGTCTCTCCCCACGATGGGACCGGTGTTTTCTCCCACCCAGCCGCCTTCCCTTCCTCCCACTCCTTTTCCCCAGTCTCGGTGCCCAGTCCCTCGCAGGGAAGGGGAGCGGGTGAGAGCCAGGGGCAGAAGTTGGGTGCTGGGGG
>NW_009635610.1:12153-13155 GCF_000690535.1 Cariama cristata | reverse complement strand
GGTATTCCTGTCCAGGCCATGAGCTGTCATTAGCATTAGTGTTAAAATAAGGGGGTTCAGATTATTATAGTCAGATTTTGTTGTGCTAATTACCTCTTGAATATGCTATTTGGGGTTAGGAAAGTGCTGTTTAGGGGATGACAACAAAATGAGAGCTGCTGTTAATAGGGCCCTTTAAACTCTGGAGGTGGCAGAACTTTCTAGTGCTTTCAGTCCTAAAGTTAGAAAGTCTTTACACTCCATAATGAGGTCTTTCATTGTATCTACTGAATGCAAAATAAACAAATAAACAAAAAAAACCCCACCCAACCCCCCCATATATTGTTTAAAAAATTCCCTGATTACCTTATTTAATATGTTACATGAAGCTAAAAGTGGTTAAGATCTCATATTCATGAAATTTAATTATGCTGTAAAATTGCAGAGCATAAAAATTATCTGGCTTAGATTTGCATGGAAATTAAGATTTACCTGGCAGGAGTTCATAAGGAACAAGTACAATAATGTCAAACTTCTGGCATCCTTGAGAAATCTAATCCATGACCCCCCACTCTGCATTCAACTGGTCTGAAAGAGATTTTCTTATGCTGAATAAACATTTTTAGAGAATACCTAGTTTTAAAAAAGCTCAAACAATTGGTTAGTTGATATCTGTGAAACAACAAAACGTTAGACAATTACCAGGTTAAAAATCAGTCCAGGACTTGGATAACAGCATAATCTAAACCTCAGAACTGAATTAAGGGCATTGATTAATACCATCTGACCCTAGAGATTGACTTACACTGTTAAAAACTATTCATTGCCTATTAGATGATTGTGCAAACAGAGAACTATTATTTAATAGTGATTTTGCCAGTTACATCTACATTTTGAATATTTGAAGGATCCAGATTATTCGCTGATATGATCTGATTTGTTTCAGTGAGAATCTGGCCTCAACAGGTACTTTTTTGGCAAAAAGTATTTATACTGGGGCCAAAAGAACAGTGACAAGGTTTT
>NW_009635610.1:0-12122 GCF_000690535.1 Cariama cristata | reverse complement strand
AGGAATGGTGTTTACCAAATCTTTCCTCACCATGTTCCTCAGTATCTCTCCCTGTTTGATGTACATCAGAATCATATTAAACATGGGATGGGAGGAGAGCTTTTATAAGGTGTGGGGCTATAAAGTGATTGCAGTTTCACATACTGTTCTGTTTATAATTGAACCAGGTTTACTGCTGCCACCTCTCATCTGTTAATCACTGCTACATTCCCTAGAGGTTATAACCAGTTCACATCTACCAGCACAACCAGCCATGTGTTCACCCTCTAATGGGGCTCTCAGGATGATACATATTCCCTAAACATCTTTCATGGTAGGAAAGACTGCTTATGAGTGAGAGATAAAAAATTCTGATTTTGGAGGATGGCGACAGGGAACAATAATATTAACCTAGCTCAGTTGTGCTAGAATATTGTGGTTGATACCTGACCTGTCTGTAATATGAAAGGGACTGGGAAAAGGTGACCCCATTAGGCATGTCATTCAATCTACATGTAATTAGGTTTTCCACCTGTAAAATGTCTCTGAAAGGCACTGTGCGAATTTCATTTGTTAATGTTGGCAAATCTCTGTTTCTCAGAAGAGATAGTACATTGTGTATGATATCTAGATATTAATTAAATTATATAAATTATACATCAGTGTCATTTCAAAATCAGATATATTCCTAAGCATAATTAAAAAATTCCTTTTAGGATGCATTAGTAGAAATTACAGCTATAGGATCCCGATATTTATGCAATCAAGTAATTACCAAATAAATCATTACATGAGTTGTCTTAAATTAATATAACCTGAAAAGGTTGAAGTAACCCTGAGGCAATTAATCGCTTCTTCTGCAATGACCAGTACCAAGAAATGTTTATCAAACATGACCTTATCTTCCCTCATTTTGCAGTTCGCTATTGGTGTCCTCAGTCTACAGTGCATTCATTGTTGAGGTATTTTGTGAGCAGAGCAAAGCACTGAGAGCCAGAACTCTGACTTCTATTCTCTCCCAGTCCTCAGCAAGACATCTAGCTATAAAGCCTTATTTTTCACATCTGTAAAATCCAGACAACAAGGTAAAATAGTCCTGGCTGATAGAAAAATGCTTTGCAAATCATGGATGAAACACTCATAACAGGTGTGTAACTTTAACACCCGTATGTGTAACACTGTCATAAATGTGGCTCCAACTCAAATACCTAACAGCAGTGTCAACAATGATAATTCGCTGGAAGTATTTAAAGCCTTTGTAAGCATAAACCAATAGAGTTTCATAGTTTTGCCGAGATGTTACTGCCCTATACAAATAATAAGTTGAAGCAGAAAGAGGTAACTGCCATGCCTCATGACATAAATTTTTATGATGACTCAAATGACAGAACTGATCCTGATTTTAGACTTCACTTTGACTAAAAGTGTAGCACAATGACATTATTATTACTGCCAAACACAGAGCATGGCACTTGTTTCATGTAATTTTGCCTTACTATGTCTGGTTAGACCATGTTTTTCTCTCTCAAATCTTAAACAACTTAATATGTAACTAAGCATTTTTGCTGGGTAAAACAAGCTCCCTCCGCTGGATCTGCAGAAAAGATGGAGCTGCCTAGATCGTGTGGACGAAGCCTGGGCATTGATTGGGGCTTTGCCATTCGTTTTAGGAAAGTGGATTTTCTTACTGAGCTTGCTTGTTAAAAGCACCACTTAAAGGGTAAGGAGTCAAATCTTTATCTACAAGGAGTGTTGAACCACTGATGAAGACTACTGGCACCAAATGGACAAAGAAGCTTTCCTGAGATTAGTGTTTTTCACTAGTTATTAGAGAGTCACCCCATTCTGTGAAAAGAAACTAAGATTTTGAATAGTAAGGGAAACTACGTTATGCCTCTTTCAACCCCGAAGAGCTTCATTCATTGCCTGCTATACCTTACATCCGTCTTTCCCATGACAGCAGCAGAATTGCTCAGCCCTCTCTTTCAAAAGCATGGGACCAGATTAAAAATCCTGAGATTTGATAGGAAACCATTAAGACACCAAAAGAGCACATTTTTGGAGGGGCTGTGCAGAAGGGGAGAACAAACAGATAACTATTTTGGGATGTTCTTTTCTTAAAGAAAACTAAAATATCATCATAATTTTATTAGTATATTATTTGTTAATTATAATTATATGGTTATAGTTACAATTACTATATAATCCTCAATCTCCAAAAGTTGTTCAAGGAAAAACACCAAACACGATGAAAATCAGAATTAAATAATGAAATAATGACATACAACAACACTATAATTCATAAATCTGCAGCAAAGTCCTCATTTTTCAAAGTTGGGTATGAAACAAAAAATCAAGTATAACAAAATGTGGCCTCCTAAATACTGTTTGGCCTTTTGATCATTGCTCTCCTTGGACTCAGCATAGGCTAACTGCTGTGTATGAACCAAGGAGCTTCTAAGATGTGTGACATGGTTCTGTTCCAAGTTGCAAAGTTTCATGCATGTTTGTAACATTCTGTCCTTATCAGGAACTGAGACCAATTAAGCCTAGAAAGCTCTCTTGGACAGAGCAGCTTGTCCCCAAAACAGACAGAAAGAATGTTCCATATTAAATTGTTTTATTTTGCACATCTAATTTAAGACCCTCTGGGAACTGGTTTTCATAAACCCCACATCATCTCACTCCTCATCCTGCCTCTTGTAGCCGTCTAATACCTGGTTGTGACATACCTAGACCTTTTGGGGTTTTATTCATGTGACTTAAATTTTGACCTGTAATATGCATATGCTGAAGAAGGAACAAAACTGAAAGTGAAGAAGGAACAAAACTGTCTTTCTGCATAACTGTGGGAAGTCTTTACTTTGTTACATGGGTATAGGAGGATTGTACGCTTCAGCATAGCTAAATGTTTAGATCTGCATGTTACCTTCCACTTCTTCATATCTAAACATACACTGCTAACTACTGTAGAAAAGGGCTATTCTTAAACAAGATGGGATTAGTAGACTATGCCACAATTTCCTATGGGAAAAAGCTTCTCAGAATCACATAATCACAGAATAGCTGAAGTTGGAAGGGGCCTCTGGAGGTCATCTGGTCCAACCCCACTGCTCAAGCAGGGACACCTACAGCTCGTTGTCCAGGACCAGTCCAAGGTGGCTTTTGAATATCTCCAGGGACAGAGACTTTACCACCTCTTTGGGCAACCTGTGCCAATGCTCAGTCACCCTCACAGGGAAAAAGTGTTTTCTGACGCTCAGAGGGAACCTCCTGTATTTCAGTTTCTGCCCATTGCCTCTGGTCCTGGCACTGGGCATCACTGGAAAGAGTCTGGCTGCATCTTCTTTAGACTCTCAGGTATTTATATGTATTGATAAGATCCCCACTGAGCCTTCTCCTACACGGACAAGACTGGACTGGCCACTGCTTCTTCCTTTGTGCTCAATCTCTGCTCCAGTCAAGGGGAAACTATCCCTAGATGTGTTTGCTCATGCAGAGAAAGAGTACAGTTCATCTATGAACAGGACACGCCTTTTAATGCGTCAGAGGAGCAACACTACAGACATGCTGAAGCCAGACATTTCCACTGTAGGTTTTGGGAAAAGTTTTCACTGACAGCATTGGACGGGGGAAGTCCTATTAAAAACATTGCCATGTCTGCTATTGGATTTTTTTTTGGTGGTGTCCACCAGGCAATCTATCACAAGGATTAGGTAAATCAGAGCTAGTTTTTTTAACTCTAAAGCAATTCTTACTGCCTCCACTGAAAAGGCACTAGTGTTAATGCAGGACACCTCCCAGAACAGCTTGGGGTTAGGACAGCTGCAGTAAAGGATTCTGAAGTGATAATCTGTTGGAGGTAGGCACTTCTCCTGTGTAGTGAGACACTTCCTTGATCAGATCTAGCATTAGCATGCTATGACCAGCCTTTGTCTCAGTAGGTTGACTATTCTAACCCAAAAAGCAGAACTAAACAAAGGTATAACATTTTAGGGAAGCGAAGAAAGTAATACATATCAGCATATGCTTGGATTCAGTTCCTTAAGAGTCTGGAAGTTAGAAAAGTTCATTTTTTATTCACAATCAAAACACTGATAATTAAAAAATTTGCAAGCCAAAGGTTGCTTTCAACACTTCTAGCCCCAGACTGATTCCTGCACAATGTCACAAGTATCCAACAACAGATTTCATAATGCTGAGCACTACCTTACGAGCCTGGCAGTCCAGGAAGTTTTCCAGCTACTCTGCAGTTTGTCTACACTGTCTGTATCTCACCAATCTGGCTAGAAGTATACTACAGGAGATTGCTCTGAAGGTCTCACTAAGCTGAGGTAAGCAGTATCCACTGCTCTCCTCTTGTCTATATGGGATATTATAGAAGGCATTCCAGTTGGTCAGGTATGGTTTGTCCGTGCTAAATCCAAGCTCCGAATCGCTTTATTCTACAAAGCTGCTCCATCAAGCAGCAACACCAAGTCTTTACAGCCCTACTGAAAAATCATTTATAATGCACAGTTCCAGCTGTAGGTGGCACTGCATGATACTATGCACGTTTTTTGCTTTTTCTGTATTCAGATTTCTTCTTTTCTAGCTAGTATGGATAGCCTCTAACCTTTTCACATCTCATGCCTGTGACAGGCAGCTGAGGATGTTTGTTTGAGAATGTAGTAAAACAAGACATGAGCAGAGGATTTTTTAAAGTTATGGGAAGTTCTGTTTGAAACATACTAGGCCTTATTAGATGAATATATCTTACTATATTTTTCCATCAAAATCTGGTGTAGAAAATTCAATAGGTTCCTTTCAAGAAGCAAATATGTGGCATGGAGAAATAAGTGTAGTGTGTCAGCTAAGGCAAACACAGTAGGAATCCAGAAATCTCGTAATTGCTTGAAATCCATCTCCTGCTCCAGTGTAATACATGGAAACACGCACATTGCCTTAATTTTTGGAGCTTCAGGGATAGTCTCCTCTTTAAGATTTTAACCCATTTTAAATTCTGTTTCTGCTGTACATAAAGTTAAAGACTGACAGTTGGTTTTCTATTGTCAGCTCAGAACAGAAGCGGTCTGTAACTGATAGGTCTTCATGTCCTTACCCAGATGTTAGTGCCTGATCTTGATGTAAAGTTACCCCTTATGGATTTCTCAGTAAAGAGGAGGGAGTGTTTTAACTTTTAATACTGGAGAAGTAAACTGTTTCAAAATCTGCTATGCACGTTACTATCACTTTTCTATGTGCTCAGTCAAAAAAAGCAAAGATGAGGGACATTTAGAACAAGCTTTTCAATGAAGTCTGTTTTCTCTGAACATACTGAATGCCATAAATGCTGGATCTGGAAACTATTACAACATTTTTAGAAGCTGAAAAGTAATCATAATGAGATCTTGCAAACAATGAACTCTATTCTCCCTCTGACATACAGAAGGATTTACGGACATATTATTGCCTGTGCATTCAAAAAAAAAATCCCTTGTGCATCAGCACAATAGGACACAAATATCCACTGAGTTCTTCCACAATTGCAGCGCTAGTTTCACCCATTTATGGTTTTTTTGTTATTATTCTAACAGTAGATGGCAACATTTAGTTGAAGCTTGGCAAACCTTTGTAAGCTTTAAAGAGTCATTTCAGTTCTGATTTTACTCATGAGACTTAAGATTCAGAAAAACAACGTATAGCAGCATGTAATTAGAAACTGTAAATTAACTAAATTGTTTAATTATCTCTATAAATTAATATAGCAATTACCTTATTTTCTTCCAAATTCCAGCTTGCCCAGGATAGTTTTTGACTGAAAGCCAGCTGTGCTCTAGCAGTTTCTGTGGCAATTTGGAAAGATGTCAATGTCCTAAGGGTTAAGCTTTCCTTATATCAAATTATAACTGGAGAAAAGCAGCAGGTTAATTTCTTAAAGGGTTATCAATAAAGCTTTTCCTGAACTGTACAGCTTGGATTCCGATCTGAACTGCCAGCATCTCGGGACATTTGGATCAAGATTTTCAGGGTAGGCATTTACAATTCTCCAAATTTTACCATATCTGTTTCCCCTCTCAGGTGCTCAGTGAATATTCCCATTTAATGCTGAAGTTAATGAGAATTCTGCTGTTGACTTGATGGAAGCAGGAACATCCCCTATAACATTAAAGGACAGAACTGCTCTCAGTTATTAAGATCACAGTAAAACTGAAACCTCTTAACACTTCAGCGCTTGTCTTGTAACAGATGTCTGCATGCCTCAGGTGCAGGCTCAGGCATAAGGTGAAGCAGTATGTCTCTACTCACCCAAGATGGGCAAGTATCCACATCCTGGGCTGTATTCTAGTCTTTAGATATGCACTGAAGGTACTTGTGTAATGCCTGGCCTTGGCAGAGGAGGCCAAGGGTTTAGGAAAGGAAATGCTGGCTGTTTGGAGCTCTCTAGATGTACTAGTCAAAGTAAGGCTATGCGTGGGTTTAATTAGAATAGACAGCACTGCCTGAAATAAAGACTTGCCTCGTAGATTTGTTCAAGCAAAATATTTTCTTCAAGTTTTAATTCTCTTTAATATTAAATATAGACCTTTGTACATCTCTCTGTGTGTGATTCCTTGTCTGGATCTACCTTGAAATCTTGGGCTTCAGCTTCTCAACAACAAGAAAGACCATGTAGTCACGGAACATTCACCAAATTCTTCTGTTTAAATTACAGTGGAAGTAAAAAGCAGATCAGCAGGTATCTTAACGTGTGTGGCTTTGCGAAGCTCTCAGATCAAGGCAGGTTATTCTCCATGGATAGCGCATCAATCACTCAGAGAGACTAGGGCATTATTTCTGGCTTTTAGAAGCACAGTCTGGGCCTTGTGCTGTTGCGCAGACAAGTACAGAAAGAATGTCATTTGAGAGGGAGAGTGGGAGCTGCATGAAGAGAGGGGGCCCTTGTACGGGGAGGAGAGAAGAACAGAGAAAGGAAGAAGACCCAGACACTGCAAAGCAAGTTGCCTTTTGAGCTGCCAAGGGTTTAACAAAAGCAATCAGGACGTTATCCAAGAGGGAGTGAACTTCTTGTCATAAATACACAGATGATTTCATGGGCATGCTCTGGATCTCACCACACTTTATGTGTATCCTATTAAGTAGTTTTGGTCTCTGACTTCTTCTTGTAGAAGGATCTCTCCTGCAGAACTTCACCAGAGGCTGCACATTCCACAGGGCATTTATGTGGATGTGGAAGAGTTCAGTAAATGTCCTGTATATCTATAGCTACTGCAGTTTTTCTGATAATGGAATGAAAGATAGATAGAGTACTAAGAAATGGAGTATTCTGGAATTCTAAAATCTAGTAAATGTGGGGCAGCCCCTGTATTCTTAGGTTACACTGAGATTAAGTTATCTCTAAAGAGGTGCTTAATCAGAGGCAGACAGAAGCATCTAGAGATAGAGGTAAATAGATTAGGATTAAGTAACTGATGCTGCCCTCTGTGCTCCAATTGTGACTGCAGAATTCCTTTGAATTCGTCTCCCTGCACGGAAATCGAGTGCAGCTGCTTGAAAAACCTCTGACTGTGGAGTCAGAGAGAAAAGGAAGCTGCTAAAACTTTGGCTGGCTGCTAGGACTGGTTTTGAATCAAGAGCAGGAGAATGTCCTAGCCCAAAAGACACAGAGGTTTAAAAGCTGAAAAGCAAGACAAATCAGGACATTCAGGGTCACTCATCTTATGAAACAAGTTGCATTATAATTAACAAAACGTTATGCCAATACAGATTCCTATTTACAAAATAAAGAAGGCTGCAGGTGACTGAATGATCCTGGAAGAAATTAGTCAGGAAGGACAGGCACACATTTTCAGTAATCTCTCCCAAAACAACAATGCATTTAGGCAGTAATTGCCTACTAGCAGTGTGTGCCATTTGATGAGGCTGAAGGACACAAACACAGCCAACCCGAGCAGTTAAATGGGGGGGAGCATAACTTTGCATACACTGCAGCTTGAAAATAACATGGGTAAAAGAGGGCCTCTGATTTGGTGCTGTCTTTTCTGGAATGTACAGTGCAACTGGATCTAAATTTTGGGAGAGTGCCCAGTTTCAGATGTCTAAAGCCTCTGTTGAAAGCAGTGGAGACTATACACTGCCAAAGTTTTATGTATGCAACTGCAGATTGATTGCCTAATGGCAGTGGTGGGCTTTGATCATGAGTGTCTGGAGAAAGAAGTCTCAGGAGGCATCCTTTTTGTCTTTTTTTCTCTTTACTCTTCTAACTCCTAATTCCACTGTTCGTCTGTGTTTTCCCCCTGTATTTACCACAAGCCTTTCACTGATACCTAAGGTATAAAAGTTCCTCTCCCCACATATTTCTTTTAACAGCTTGCTAGTTGAGGACTATGCAAAAGGAGTTAACTGAAGAAGGTGCAAGGGTATGCAATTCTCTAACACTTTGTCTATTTTGGGCTTTATGGGTGAGAGAAACAGATGAAGATAATTTCCTCTCATTCTCTGTTTCTTATTAGTAAATTGTGAAGAATTCTTAGGTACAGAACATCCAAGCAGGATCATCATCTGTAGGCAAGGGGAAAATTCTTTCCTTACAGTTTGGTCAATGTGTGAGTCAGAGTCACATAAAAGATGTAATAAGCTGCTTCTGCTTGCAATTAGAGGTTTTGTTCTGATGGCAAATTAAAATTTAAGTCCAGTAAAATTAGGTGTGAAATCTTGCAGATTCCCAGCTAACTGTATATTGTGATTCCACTTGGCAGCTAATAGGACTCAGAAAATTGCTTTTATTGGCCTCTAGTTTCCATTTTACATACACTTCTGGAATTGTGCGAAATGACAGCAAACTGCCACAAATGTACCTTTAGGATATATCTTCCTTCCCTTAATGAAAAGAAGGGCGACGCATCAATTTTTATACCCTTTTACTAAAAAGAAGAGTAGCACTCTTAATACTTACATACCTAACAGATGGGATGAAATGACAAAGAACTGCCTGACAGTATAGGCTCTGGTTTTTTAACAAAAAATCTTGCACGGTCAAAGAATTAAAACAATTTTTTAAATCATGCTTGCCCTAAAATCAGCCTGTTCATTTTTCTTTATAACTGCAGTTATGGGGAATCATCTCATAAGCTTCCAACTCCGCTACAAAGACAGATGTTTGAACGATCCCCTCCTGCTCAGTATCAGCTGTTCAGCAGAGCTTGCCTCAGAAATAAAGGACCCATTACTTCCTAACTCTGACTGCCTTTTCAGAAATGATTCAGGGAGTTTTTTAATAACAAAGGTACCTTCTTTGTTCTGGGGGTCAGCTAGAAAGCCTCTGGCAAGTGCAGATTCATCTTACCATCAATAGAACTTGCTGTGGCTCCTTGTTCTCAAACTTTACTTAGAGGCAAATTGTACAACCAGTATAATTTTTATGGAGGTATGGTGGAGCTCATCACCCTGAGTCCCCCATGAATTCTGCATCTCTCCCTTTCAGGCGTATTCACTTATTTGATTAGCAGCAGCAGCATATCAGGCCACTTGAGAAAGAATGTAGGTAGCCTCACGGTCTGTTCTGGTGCAGGTACAGAGTGAGGTAATGAACCTGATTCAGTGTTCAAAGATAAATAGTCTTGAAGGCTACACCATCACATCATTTTACTTGTAAGTCAGTGTCTTTGGGTGAGGATGTGACAAGGATCTAAAGAAATTAAATCGAGAACCCCAAAACCAGGTCAGGGTATAGTGTCAGTATGCTCTTCAGGGTTGCCATGCGATTTTCTCTAAACAGGCTTCACAAGATGTCCCCTAAACATAAAAGGAAGTTATGTTGCTGTTTTCCTTTCCTTTGGTCCCTGGGTTACCATTGTAGGAGAGGTTCTTTTCCTTCAGAATCTAAAAGCTTTCCGAGAGGCGAATTGCAAAGCGAAAAATAAAAATGAAACTTTCCTTTACATATTAGGGCCTTGACACGGGAAGGGAGCAGGAGAACATTCCCTATAAATGAACCCCCATTTAAGAAAATCATAAAAGCCCCATAAAAGATTAAGTATAGAAAATAATGGCAGTCCAAAAATATGGTAACAAAACACAGTAAATCATTCTTGGAGGGAACCCGTTTCATTTTCATGGATTAGGATGACCTCTGCATACTTCACCAAAGTTCTTATTTTACCACTCCTGAGCTCATAAAAGAGGGTATATTTCATCCCGGGGGTAATGTTAAGATACTGTGAGTTAAACCCAGAAATATGTGCTGAACATCCCCCCATTACCAGGCTGGGTGGAGCTTTGTGCATAGGACTAAGGCTTGAGTAACCCTTTCAAAACCTTCCTTCTCTCATGGCCCTCCCTGCTGCTATGCTCTGCTCTGAGGACTTTGTACTTGTGAAGAGGTGATGGCCTACATAGTGACGGGGCTTGCTGGAGTCTCTGAGAGAGATCTTCATTCACACTTAATATTGCTTCTTAGGTATTCATGTCATCAGTGGACGAGAGGCACCATTACCCAGGCATGGGTCATGAAGGGAAGGAAATTAACATAAAAAATGTAAGGAATACTGTGGCCGTAAGTAGCACTAGGAGGATTACTGTAACATGGGGTGGCCTCCAGCTCTGATAAATTACACCAAAATCTAATTTGGCTTCTCTAACAGCAGGCATCCTAGGAGCCACCTTTGCCCCACCTGTCATTTCTAAACATGCCATATGTGCCTCAGGTCCCAGAGGACAGCTACTCTGTCTGGGAAAGTTAGGGATGGACATACTCAAATGGCAAAAAAATGTCATCTCCCTTTCCTTTCCCCATCATCACTAAAGCTGTGTTTGAACTCTGCTGTGGGTCTCCTCATCCTTCCTTGTTAGGTCTCGTTTTCTCTTATTCTTGAGGATGCCTTTTTATTTTGCTCATATATATGTCAAACAAAGACCTTTTTTAGACTTCAGCTATTATAGACTTCGGCTATTCTGTAGTAAGTGGAGATCTGTATTTCATTTCAGGACCATGGTAGGAGCTAATGCTCTCCATTTTGGTGGGTTGCACAGCTCTGCCAACCTCACCTGACTAAAGTGAAGTGGAGATCAGGAGTTGCACACTCTGCCCCTCATGGAGGCAATGGCATCCTGGTGTTAGCTTCTCTGTTGGGTTGACACTGGCAACCTGGCTGCCTTTGAAGATTTGGTTGCATGGCTGAGGTAGACAGTAAAGGGAATGACTTATAAACAGCCAAATGATGCTAGATTTGAGCCGGTTAAGAAGTCGGGGTGTGAGGAGTTAAAAGTCCTCAGCAAACAATCGTGTCTCTTCATGATGAGATGACATTCAGGAGGACATGGCGCAAAGCTTAGACTGCAAGAAATTGGCAGCTCTGTGGAAACGTGTGCATAAGCATCTCTGCAGGCATCGAGCTCGCTGGCAAACATGCCAGGATCATTCCATGGAATGTTATTTTTCAGTGTGTTTAATGAAGAAGCAGCATGCGGTGATATCAGTAAACAGCTTTAAGCACTCACCACACCTCAGTAAATTAAGAACCAAGGCAGATTCTGGAGCCTTGATACAGACTTGTGTCCGTAAGTGTTATTATGCAGTACTTAGGAGATCTGAAGTAGAATGAGACTCCAATTATTTCAAGCAGGGCAGGTAAACTTAGCTGGGATTTTTTAATCTTTTCTTCCCTTCCATAATGTGAGGCTAACGGTCCCTTCACCTCCAAGGGGTTCGTGTGCAAGTAAACAAAGCCATGTTTGCGATGCCCTTGTATACTGCGATGAGAAGGTGGATGTGCCCTGAGGAAGCTCTTGGGCAGAGGATGGGTCTCTCTGGCCGGGGTCAGGCGACCTAGCGTTTGAAGGACGGCATGGGGAGATCCTGACAGTGGGTGCGGGGCCAGCTGGTTGTCACCATTGACCCGGGTGTGGGGCAGGCTGGAGGTGCAGACGAGTGCCCTGGTCCTCCCTCAGCGATGGAGGGGTCCGCCTCGCCCCAGAGGAAAGCCGAGGTGGGCGCAGGAGGGCGACGTGGGCTTGAAGGGGCGGAACCGAGACATGCCCCCACGGTCTGCGCCCGGCCCCAGAGCCACCATGACGCTCCCTCGGAGAGACGCTGTGCTCTGGGAGAACGGGTGGAACCTGGGGCTCCGCACCCAGGAGCGGCAAGAGCGGGAGGCGGACCCTTA
>NW_009635609.1:1226-1547 GCF_000690535.1 Cariama cristata | reverse complement strand
CATATGGCGGGGTCTGTGAGTCTGTTTATGGGAAATGTGTGTGGGAGATGTGGATCCCCTCATGGGGCAGAAGGAAGAGTATGTGAATCTGCCCAGGGGCTGCGCAGCAGAAAAATGTGGGTGCCCCTGTGCGTGCAAAAGGAAGTTGCATTGGTTCTGTTTGTAAAGTACATGGGGAGTCTGTGGCCCTTCTGTGGGGTGTGTGACTGCAAAGGCAGATTCCTTGTGGGGTCACTCACCATAGAATATTCTGTGGGGTTGCAGTGTGGCTGGCAGCAAAAAATGGGCTGCTACATCTGGATCCCGTGGGAGGTTCTGGCG
>NW_009635609.1:649-1194 GCF_000690535.1 Cariama cristata | reverse complement strand
CCATCTAGCTCCCGTGGCAGCTCTTGGACATAGCGCAAGGTCACAACCACCTCCCTGCCAGGGGACAGGGTGCCCAGAAAGCAGGCAAACACCTCACCCAGATAATCAGACTGATCCTGAAGGTATTCCAGATTCTTCCAGTCCCCTGTAGCCTCGTGCAGCTGCTGGGCCTGGGTGGGAAGGGGAGGGACAGAAAGCTGATCACCTGGCAGGCCATGGACTGCTCATCCCATGCTCCAGTGGTGATTCACCCATTCATCCCTGGATGCTGATACCTCATCCCGCAGCACGGCCTCAACTTTGGCATCCTCACTGCGGGCCTGGAAGGAGTAGATGGCCATACGGGGGCCCAGGGGGAAGGCAAAGAGGACTTCTGTGGAGGTCTGACTCTTGTTCTGGTACATGAGTTCGGAGGCCACATCAGCCACATAATCCTGGATAGCAACATCCACCACAGCACTACACAGCGGCACTGTGCACAGGGGTACGTGGAGCCACTTCCACAGCAAAAAGGAATCTGTTGTTGTTGAGAGAGATGCAACATG
>NW_009635609.1:0-206 GCF_000690535.1 Cariama cristata | reverse complement strand
CCCCCAGGTAGCCCCTGCTCGGTGTAGGTTCCTTGCCATTCCCCCAGCCGTAGACACATAGCTGGAAGCCCCAGCGCACCATGTACAGTCAGAGCAAACCCAGGGATTCAGAAATCCCTGTTTGTGAGCACTGGGATGTCACCAGGAGTACCTCTGCATTGAGGAAGTCTGCACCCCGCCCCCACCATGGGAGAGTCTTGAAGAGA
>NW_009635608.1:0-294 GCF_000690535.1 Cariama cristata | reverse complement strand
CCAGTGTTTTAAACTCAAGAGTCGCGATAGTCGTGACAAGGAATTATCAGCGCAGGTCTGTCCGCTCCGGACTGACGTGTAGGGTGGCAGGGAAAGAAAAAGCTGCTGTAAGAAACTGCAGTTGGTACAGAGAGCCGGCACATTGGGGGTTTGTGGGGTTTTTTTTTTCTTTCCCCTGGGCTCTCAGCTCCGGGCGTTTGCTCAGCCCGGTGCGGGAGCTGTGGGGAAGGGTCGGGCCGGGGCCCGGCTGTATGTATCGGGACATGTATGTCCCAGGGTATGGTGTGTCAGGAG
>NW_009635607.1:0-14556 GCF_000690535.1 Cariama cristata | reverse complement strand
ATTTATAAATTATATATATGTACTACTGTACTGATATAATATGTACACTATAAAACATACATAAAAATAGAAATGAAAAAGGATGAGACAAAGGTGAAATAAATGTTATTTTTAAAATATTACTTTGTTTTACTTTATTTAATGATGATACAAAAAATACTTTCTTCCTATACCTCAATGGATTGTCTAGCACATGCATCACCATAGTTTGGAGACCACTTACCTATAGCACAGAAGAAGAGGATGAGGGAGCTTGGCATTTTTAACTCCAACGAGGAGGGGACCAAGGGAAACATTTTAACAATAGCCTTTGCTTACTTGAAGAAGGGTTACAGTGCTGAGGAAAAAAACTTCTCCACAGGGACAGATGGTACAATAAAGGGCAGTTCCACAGCTTGTAGTCTGGGAGAGTCAGCCTAGTTTTTAAAAAGCAATTCCTCAAAATAAGGTCTGTGCAGGACAGACATGGGTCAGCAGAGAGGTTGTTTAAACTCCACACCTCTAAGCTGTCAATATTCGGCCAGGAAAAACATGGCTCGCCTGACACAATGTTGGGGATAGCCTTGCTAGATGATCTAGTTGAGCTAGACGATCCCCAGAAGTCTCTTTAACATTTCTGACTCAGTGCCTTTAATTTTAAAGAGAAAAAAAGTGAGATAAAGCTTAATGAATACGTAGAGCTACTGTCCAGTTTGGTTGACTAGTGTGTAAGGTTGTCTTTTAAAAGAACGATTTTGCTGGCTTTAACCAAAAGTCCATTCCTAGCTCTTTCCAGCAATGTCCAGTAGCAGGTATCTCAGATATCTAAAGAAGGACTAGGAACAGGGGAAGAAAGTAGTAGTACTTTTCTCAATGAAGTTGTCTTCAGTGATTTATAACTTGCAGACTTTATGAACTAAAAGTGTTATTTGTGTGCTTTATAAACCCCATCTAGTAGTATGGGAACATCTATAAATCTATGGAAATTTGCTGTGGTTGTTCACAGTTTAGAATTTACAAGTCCTTTTCATAACAATCCCTCCTAACAAATAAAGGCAAATGTTATATTTTTTTAATGCAAACAAAATCCAATTAGCTAAGATTTTTTTTTCTTTATTTGTTCTACCAGAACAGGAGTCTGAACTGAGTATTAAGATTCTGGTTTTTTAATCCTATACTACTTTGTTCTTCATGAATATTGATAGATACTATTTTATAAGGATAGAAGAGTATGTAGGGTTTCTATAAGTATTTGCTGGTAGATATGCAGGAATACCAGTTGCCAAATATGCAAACTCTTCTATTATAACTTGGAACAATTTTCTTGGTGAAGGAATGGAAAGTTATAGTCACACACTTTTTGCTTATATAGGTATGGCTGTATGAACATTTCCTTCAGAAAGTTATGTAATGCTGAGCTTTGAAAAGTCATAATGAAAAAAAGAGGATCAAAATGCAATTTCCTTTTTTGTGAGTGCTTCTACTTTGCTTTAAAACTACATGGAAAGCAATATATATTTAAATTTTCCATGAAATATATTTTTGCTCAAAAATTCTAATTTTAAAGATGTTTTGTTAACATTTCATTTAGAGTATTATCTTGTAGGTTTATAATCTATGTTTTGTATTAACATTTTTTTGGACAGTAGATGCTATGATATATACCTGATAAAATTTCCTTTCTGCTTTTGTTTGTCTGTAGCTAATTGTAGTTATTACTGTATTTGATATCTTTCTATATATTGAAGTTCTCAGAAACCTTAAGTCCTCGTTGCATAGCCTTTTATAGATTGAAATACAACTACTGTTAAGGATTATAGAGATCCTCTTTCCTTCACCTGAAGAACTGTACAATACTTAGGTTTAAATACATCTGCAGTATATGACTGAACTTCAAAATGAAGTAAAATGTGAAGATCAATGTAATATTTCTAAGCTCTGGGTTTGCATTGCTCAGAGAGAGGATTAAATTTTCCCTAATACATTTTGAGGGGCCTAAGAATAAAAAAAGTTTATTTCCTTTTTCTTCCTTTTAAAGGAAAGTTTGTCTTCAATAGCTTTACCATATTTCTTTTACACAGCTTTTGGGAACTTAACACAACTTAGGTGGTTCTCCTGCTTTATAAATATCAGCCCAAAAAATCAGAAATACTTATATTTGCTACTGTGAGCTAATTTTTGAAATCCAGTTGTGAAAGCAGAAATGCTGAATTTTGAGAATGGATAATTTACACGTAAGTTGGACACTGGAAAACATGCCACATGTGTCTTTAATAAAGAACTAGGTTAGTCTGAGCATTAACAAAAAGATGAATTCATTTAGTCAGTCGTACAAATTTACCGGATTGCGACAGTGATCTCTGTAGACCAGATCTATCAGGCACCTCTGAGAGTTTATTACAAATACGTGTATATGCTTGTATCTACAACCATACTCTGATAGCATGCAAAGAAATTAGGGAAAATACCAAATGAAACAAACTCAGAGTCGCAGGAAAAGTTTCAAAGCCTAAACGGAATAAAAAGATAACACTTCCCTGCTGAAGAGATTGTTGTGAGTATATTCCTAGGTTTTCTTTTTTCTTCTTCTTTTTTTTTTTCCTATTTGACGGCAGAAGACATTTAAGTCATTTCCCAAGCAGGTCATATCTTTCCAGTAAGAAAATACTGACCTTAAAACAAGGCTTAAGGGAAGAAGTGACTCAGCCTATGATGGAAAATTAGGGAAGGAAAAAAAAACATACATTTCTACAGAGAAAATGTGGATTTTCTATGCTCACACAGTCAGCCCATGATTCAGTGCATTTGTAGTTTATACAGATAGGTTCCAACCGCTTTGCAGTTCTTAAAAAAAGTACCAATCAGCTAAGATTTCAACACTTCTAAGCAAATGTCTGCTATATAAAATGGTCTGAATTCTGCTTTCCCAGCAGCAATTGCTTTTGTCAGTTGTGTAATGTGACATATGCATCTTAAGATGAATGGCTCAGATACTTATTGCTTAGTCTATCTATTCGTGGGAATCTACTGAATCTTAGTGTAACTCTACGGGGCCTTTAGCTACCAACAGGTAGCTAAAATGTCCTGTTAGCTATTGGGAGAGAAAGAAAAGAGACAGCAACCACCTGTCAATGTAGTAAACCAGGTGTGTGCTCTGCTGTGTGCTAACAATCCTTCAGGCAGGCAACAGAAAGCAGGATGTGGTTTCAGGGGCAGGTGCTGTCGAATTTAAACTCTTCCTGCCTCTTTTCCAGAAAGAATCTAGGATATCTGAGAATAATTTTATCACCTGCAAAAGTTCTTATTAACTGAGTTCCAAACTGTTTTTTTGCTGTTGCAAAAGAAGAAGGAAATATGAACTGGCAGAAGTCTGCTTTTCACATGATGAACACAAATGTGGAAGCGAACAGCATAGTGATAGACTGCTATTTGTAGTTAACTTATTTCATGACACATGATTATGAATGTGCTCAGACTGTTAACAAAAACTTTGCATGTGTGAATCAGGCAGAGAAAATGTTAAGAACTAGTATTAGAAATATCTGTTGTATTTGTCCTCAGTTAGCTGTTGACTGGAACCTGGCTGTAGAAGGGAAACATGAAAAAGTTGATCCAGAAAATATAAGTAGATATGAGCAATTGGTTGTTGAAACCTTATTTTTCCAGGATGTACTGAAAATTTTGCTCTTTCCTGAATAATTTCAAAGCAGTTAAATGACAAAGCAATATGAATCAATAGACTGTTACAGATGTTTGAGGCAACAAGCAAGATAAACGAGAATAACTTGTCTTTTAGGTTTATTCTGCTCTCCTCCTTCCTCTCCCATGGTTGGCTTTGGTTTTCTCCTTATCTGAGACAGATGTCTCCAAAATGCAGCTTTCTTAGCTTAGGATATGGCAGCAAGCTTTTACAGTTTTTTTGAGGGGAGTTGTTTGTTGGTTTATTTCTCTAAAGTATTAGTTGGCCTGGCTGACTTGTATATTTGCTTTTGTATATGTGTATGTATATAAAGGGTAATATTAAGATTGTTGCTTTTGTGGTAAAAAGTTTGAGGACATACAAATTCTTTCATGAATAAAAGTATGACCATTCACATTTTTTCTTCTGTTTTTTTTTTTTTTTTTTTTTTTTTCCCTAAAATAATGTGTAGTTAAATTAGACTTTGTCTTGAACTTGCTTTTTCACAGTATATGGATAATTTATGTTGAGGAAATATGGGGCTTACATGCTGGGAAGAATCTGGTGACCAAGTGTGCTGTGTGACTTCAAATAACTGTGGCACTTGTTTTCATGAAATTGCTGTATTTCTCCAAATTTTATTGTCTTTGTGTTCTGGAAGCAGCTCTTACAGCATGAGGATAGTACTAATTACACTTCTAGTTATTAGTCATATTAACTAATTAACTCACTTGCCATTATTCGAGCATCTATACTTTGCCACTATGAGAGAAATTTTGCCATGTGAACAGGAGGAACATAATTCCTGTGTTTGTACAGTAGAAAAGCAAACATACGCTTATTGTGTATGTCTGTAAACTAAATGACCTGGGACTGCACTCTAGCTCTGAGGTCAACTGATATATTAACACGTCTGATGTAAACTAGCAGGCATACATCCTTGCTCAAAACATATGCCATGCAATTGTCTGTCTCTGGTGTGTATATGTCCATATTTCTGTATCATGGCGGGTGCTGGTTGCCTGCTACCACTGTGACTTCTCATATGGTCATTCCTTACATCCTCCCTGCTTCATGATCTGGATGGCCTTATGTTTTCCAGACTCACTCTGGAGAACCAAAGGTTCCCTGCTGCAAGTTAGAAAAGGCAGGCCTCCTTTCATCCACATTTCTCTGCTACCTTTGCCTCACTCTAAACCTGTGCTACTTGAGGATCTAAGTGATTATCGTCTCACCCTAGTAGGCTGAACAAAGCCCAGGAGTCTCCACCATGCCATGCACACCTGTAATCCCCTGTATCAGCACATAGGGCATGGCATCCTGCTCTATGGCATAGCACATTGCTATGGACATGTGAGTTTTGACAGATGCTGCTCTATTTGCTGCAGTTGCTGTGGGAGAATGACTTCCTGATGCAGCGATAAATTCATGCCACCCTCTCTTCCTGTGTCTGTCTATGTTCAGCAAGATTCTGACCCCAAGACATGTACATATCACCACCTTCACCCTCTCTTATTTGCAGGAAGAGAGCAGTTTTCACTTCCCAGAGCCTGACTTCAGGCCTGATGCCACTCACATGCCTGACTCTCCCTCACTTGGGACGTCCTGAACAGATATCTGAAGTTGCAGTGCCTCTCATGGCATACAATGAATCTGAAAAGAGACCCTAGATGTGGTGAATGATTTCATGGACTCTGACGTGCTTAACCAGAATCAGAATCGTTTATTGCTTTTTAACTTTCCCTTATATGCATTACAAGAAACAGCAGAAGGGTCCCAGCAGAAGGGCATATTTAAATAATCACCTCTTTGGTTCTCATGTTACACTGCTCAATACTCTAAGTTAGTTTATCACATTCTTGTAATTTTTCCTATGGGACTGTCGGACTCAGTTTCTGGTTTGCAGGATCTTAGAAGCCACGTGCATTACCTCTGGCTAGTCCTTTATTATGTTTTCTTAAGCTTAGTGTAAGTTTTTCATGCGAACAGCAGGAAGAGGAACAAGATGCACCAGTCTTTGATGTTCGTGGGACAACAACACTTTATCTATCACCGTAATGTTTCCCACACCTAGAATTGTTGGCTTGGCAGTCTCAAGTGGAGAGAGTCCATCAAGGACTTACATCTTCCCTTCTCAACATAATCTTGCTAGTGTAGACAGCACTACCAAGCAGCACTAGGGCAGTGTGCCAGGTTGTGTACCTCCATGTAGCTAATCCCAACACTGGAGTGGCATGTTAATAGCCACCATGCCTCCCTCTAGGCTTCTTCCTACTTGATATTAATAGTGAGAGACTCTTGGCCTATGCCAAACCTCCTTAACTTTTGCCCATTTCTATACAAGAATCCACAAGAACTCAATCCTTGGGTGTCTTCTCTTTGACTCTTACGCAAGAAATAATGAATGCCTTAATTATCACATTTTAGGCATCTCAGTCAGCCCAGACAGTTGAACCTTGGGGGCACATCAAATAGGTATGTCATTATCTGTATCGCCTACTGCAGATATTCCCTGGTCTGCATTAGTCCTCAGACTATTCTGTGTATTGGATGGGAGAGTGCTGTTTGGTGGGAACAGGTTAAAACTGTACTAAGAATCATGTTGACAGTCAGTATGGTAGCAGGTGAGTATCAGTACCCAAGCCCAGATTTTGGCATTGTTTAATTTACTAATGTGGACTTAGCTGATGGGGAAAAACTTCTCAGTAAGGACAATCTGAAAACTTTAATTTAAAAATCATCAAGCTGGAACTTTTTCTCCAGAAATAACTGCTTGGCAGTCTGTCTTATAGTCTGCTTCACTTTTGCTGAACCATCTCGCTGAGAACCTGTGGTAATATCTGGCTTTCATCTTAGATTCATATGGGTCCCGAGTACTATTTGAGAAATGTACTCAAACAGCTATTAATGACGGATAAGGTGTAATAAAATAATTTTCTTCTATCAGTTGCCTATGTTAGCACTGATCCCAAAATGACACTGGAATACCTTTATAGCAAATAAGGCATAAACAGAGTCTTTGAGTGCTTTCACTCTGAAAGCTTCAAGAAGTTGGAAAATTGCTCTCTTGTCTAACTATTTGTCTAATGAAATGTTCCTCTTCTATCTTTTATTCATTTGATGAGGAGAATTGCAAAGCCATTTGTGTATAACTGCTATCCATTTCAATTTTAAACATGTCTCCTCGAGCAAACACGAGAAAGTGTCCACTGGGTAACACATAGATTGTGATTGCTATGGGAGTTCTTTGTCTTTCTAAAAATTTTTTAAGAGACAGAACTGCACTTTGGTTGACATGAATTAGATGATACAAATTTAATGAAGCAGCATACACCGAAGTGTGTGCTGAATTAAAGTAGTCTGTACTGTTTGTTAGTGGGTTGCACTATTATGCAGTTTTACATAGGGGAAAGTAAGGACTTGCTAGGTTGAGTTCCTCTTTCTAACCTCTCCCACCAACTCTAGAACAAATGCAGGGTACAGACTTCAACAGTTTGGCTCATGTGAGCCAAATGAAAACAGAAGCATGCAGAACAAATAGCAATAAGGTGACTCATACATAAATGGCAATAAAAAAGCCTATGTGCATTAATAAGTGAAAGCCTGTTAATATGAGATTTGAAGCATGTCCTATAAAACATTCCAAGCATGTTACAAGGTAGCATTCCATTTTGTGAGTGTGTTTTTTACTTAAATATTGCTATGAAGTAAAGTATCTGTTGACAGTAAGCTCCTCCGATCTTGTTTCTAGGGAGTTTAATTATAATCCGTTACTGGAATTTGTCACAGTTGTCTTGCTTCTTCATCCACAAATCATCATAGTTGTCTGCTCTTAAGCTATAAAAAAAGTGTTCGTTTGATGTGACCTCTTCTTGTATTTTATCTCCTTTGTGATCTCTTAAAACTAGGAACAATAAATTTGACTGTGTACATCAAAATATTTTGTAGTGAACCGAGAGAATGAAATTGGAAAAATAGCATTTGGGAGGCTAATACCCTTTTGGAACATTTGCTTAGGATGAGACTACTCTTTTCCAGATCACATATCTCTAAACCAGATGGACATGCTGTTTGCAGGTTAGCTACGTGCACAGCTAGGGCCTGACTATCGCTTTTACTTAAGATAGTGCACAGTGGAACAATTTCCACTCTTTTGAAAGTTAAGCTACTGTAAAAGAAAGGAGAAAGAAGCCCCGTGTCCTCTTCTAGTGCTGTCAAAATGTATACAATATGGCCAAGAGTGACTGTTGAAAGACTTTCCTAATGAATGATTGCATGGGAAAAGCTCTGATGGTTCCCTGGGTTCCTTCCATGATCATCCAGGTTTTCATCAGCTTTATAATCTTAAACTGATAGAATTGTACCAAGTATATGTAGTATGGGGAAAACTATTGAGGACAGAAGACCTGAAGTAACATAACCTATACAGAAGCTATGAATACACATAGATATTTAAGTTCAGGTAACATAATTAAATGATACATGTATACCTTTAAATAAAAGGAATTTTCAAAGCATGCAAACAAGCAATTAAGCATCAGATTTCCATTCATTTTTGAATCACTGGGTGTTTAATATCTGTCCTCATTTGGACAATTAACTCCAATTCTGTACTGTACTATAACAAATTTGCACCATTTGGTATTTCAGTAGAGATTGCAGGATCAGCACATTAAAGCTGAGGACAAACTTGACAGGGCTGGGCGATGGATGAGTGGTCCAGAGAACATCGTCCTGAAGTTCTGTTTCATCAGTCACAGAAGCATTTATTGCTCTCAGAAGCTGAAGATAGTCTGAGTGGTTATTTTTTTCCCATTTCACATTACTCAAAACTGTTTTTTCACAAAAAGGAGAAAAAAAATCCTAGGCATTTTGCAACACCTGGCTTTTATAGGAGTGTTGCACTTTGTCCATTCGTAGAAGCAGAAGTATCAGACTAAGCATCGGGGCAGCTTAGGCCAGGGTCAGAAATTTCAGGCACGAAATATAATCATTTTTAAGTCTGTCAAAAATCTGTGTAGTTTTCAAGCAAGGTTTACAAATTCAGTTTAAGTGCATTGCTTTCAAGTAAAGATGATATTTAGTTAATATTTGTATTTATTTTTTTCAAATGTTATTTTACATTGACAGCCCACATTTCTCCTTTACAGCAATGTCTATATGATAACTTAAGAACGTAAGTATTATTTATTATTCATTTTTAAAATTCTTTGGAGCAAGAGACCTCAAAATCATTTGAGTTGACTTTTGAATTTTAAGTGTAACCATAAATATCTATTTAAACTTCCATCTACTGGTTAGGTTAACTGTAGAGAAGTGTTCTAGTTGAAAGACACAAAAACCCACAAGGTTTCAACTTAGTAATGAACAATTTTTATTTGTTATCTCTTGATAATGAGTGAAAGAGAAGCAAAGAGTCAGTTCCTGAACTGAATGTAATAATATCTGGTTTGGATTTGTTGTTTGTTTGTTTATTTTACTTTTTCCAGTTTACTGCATTAGTTACCAGGAAACTATTTATTTAGCCTGTTTAGATGCTTGCATCATATAGTGTTCTAATCTACAGAAGGATACTGAGCGTAAGAACTTGTGAGAGATAAATTGCATTGAAGAATGCTAAGTAGCTATGAAAGGGAAGAGAGGAAATTTTACACCTCTCTGAAAACAAAGGTTGCTTTTTAGGGGGTGGAATGCAGGTGAAGGCTCCTAATATAACAAATATGAAAGCAACTACAGCAGATAACAATTTAATTAAAAAGAGGAAAAACATCCTCTCCCTAAGGGTGAAAAAAAAAAAGGAAAAAAAGATTTTTGTAGTGAATGATTAGCAGTGTAAACCCTCTGAAATGTCTGTAGAGATTAGTTCCAGCTTCCACAAACCAAAGATGCCTACAAAGACGTAGAAACCATGATTGCCATCTTTTCAGGAAGGGAAGAGGCACCTCTGTAACTTCAGTTAAGCTGTGGGGGTTGTGTTATTTATTTGCTTAAGACTTTTATAAATATTTTGAACTATGCTGTATGATTTGGGTATTACAGATGAATGCTTGTTATGTGCCATTTGTCTTAACCTGGGATAATACGTAATTTAAACTACCTGGATTACAGACAGGCTCTTACCATTCAAGAGTCTGATGGTTTTAAAAAGTAAGACCTGCTGCAATAGAGTGCATTTCCATTTGAATACAAGCCAGAAGTACATCAACACAAAGGTCTGAAGAATCAAATAACCTCCAGGCAACGGCTGGTGACCTTGAAGGCTTCTGGCATGCAATAAAAGCATCAGGTAAACACTTGAAGCCCCAGATCTCAAGAAGAGGGTCCCAGAAGTGTAGTCCTAAGTACAAGTTTTAAAGAATTACTTCTAAAACTTTTTGAAGAATACAGTAACACAAGCACACCATAGTTCCTGGGAATTTAGATTTTGAATAGTTCAAAAAATCTTGTGGTTTTATGGTCATTCGTATTGCCATGGACATCAACAGCATACTTAAAAAAAATTACAGTTTGTGAAGATCTGTGAACAGTAGCTAAATACACACAGACTATTTTACTGAAGTAGTGTTCCATGCCTGATTTAAAGCAAATCTATGGATGTTCTAACCTCTTCTTCCCCCTATGAACTTCAGCAAGACACAAACATAATTTTGAAGGCAATAGTAGCTAGTGTCACTGCAGTCCTTCAATATTATCAGTGCTAATGGGAGAAACATGTCAGAAGCTGTTATTGGGTACATAAACTGGTAATGAATCAGAGCACTATAAAGCTAGAGTATGATGGCACAGAATAGAGCAGAGTAAGCAAAGCTTCTTGCAAAATTGCTGTGAGATCCAATACTCATTCTCTGCTTGTGTTCCAGTTATCCTTCTCATTTGTAACCACTGTGATGGTCTCTAAGGTCCGGTTCTCAAAGCAACAATTTGAATCCAAGCCTATAAAGCAAGGATAAATATAAAAAAAAGTATAACAAATCAAACCTAAGAAGGTAGAGTGACTATAGAATCCATCAGACTTTTAGAGGTTAAACAGCTATAACATTTATAGCTTAGCTTGACTAAAATGAAACAAGGTCTTCTTTATAGTGCTAACTCATCTACCATTTTGTACTCATGAAAGTTCATAGCCTGTTTAAATGCTTCTGTAAGCAACTATCTGGAAAGAACAATTTGCAGATGCAGTCTGCAAATATGGAAAAAGACTGAACTGTGTAGTTGTGATTCAATCACACTCCTTCTGGTGTATTCTAGAATACTTTGGCTGATGTGAGACAAGAGTAACCTACCACAAACCAACCTTAAATTGAACGAAATGGCTGTTTACAATACACAGAAAGTAATTTTCTCAATTATATTCTTTAAGTGGCATGTTTGGATGCTGTTTACATTTTAACTATTTTAAACATTGTTTTTCAAAATACTAATATGATACCAAGGTGACTCAGACTTCATATGAGCTACACTTTTACCCATTCCTGGTTCTGTTCTCAGACTTCATTTTATTACTGGATGACAAGGACACAGAAGTAAAATACCTATCAAGAAAGGAGAAAGGTCGCCTTTCTGTTTTATTACTTACTGAACTTCGGACTTCTTGGATACCAGTATGCAAACAAAAATAGCATCATATAACCTTCACTATTTTTATTTTCTGAGCACAAAGTCCACGAAATCTTATATTTCCTTTTATTAAGGATACATATCTTTCTAACCTTAAATAAGAAATTGCTGAAACAAAGAGATCAACTTTTAGTGAAGTATGGACAGTGGGTTTAGAACACACCTGCATTGCTTGCATAGTACTAGCATTAATAAATGCATGAACAGGGATAACAGGAAGTAGTATTGGTGGTTACTGAAGTTGAGCCAAACTTCCAATTATTTAAGTAATAAGTTTAAAACTTTAAGATTTGATCTGTGGCTGTAACTCAAAGCCTTCAAAGAATTGCTATACATTGATAAGATTTTTTCTTGTGGAAATCTTATGAGAAGAAACAGTATTCTGCAAACTCATAGTCATGTGAGTTCAGTGACTGCAATGCCCCTAATCTTCTGTGGGGTATATATAGCCATTGGTGATCTTACCCCTCATGTTTCACAGAGTATGTGGCACAATCTAAGATGTTATGATCAGAGAATTCCAAAATGCTTCCATTTGGTCTACATCATGGTATCAGATTGTCAAAAATGTTATTAAAAAAACCCCCACAACCTTCATTTTAGCAACCATATACTTCCGTTCTAATTGAATTTTGTTTGCCAGCAATCTAGTGTGAAGGAATCCAAAAATAGTGATCTAGTGTTGCTCCTAATACACAATTACTTTTGAGATCCTATTAACCCTTTCTACTCCTAGCAATCAGATCAGTTCCACACTTCCTGGAGAAAAGTATTCATGAAGAATATCTATGTGACCATAGAAAACAAAACTTGGCTGCTCTTGTCACAATAGTAATTCTCATTAAGGATTTTAGCAGGCATGTAAAACATTTTAATTAGAGTTGTTAAAGATGCCCTTCTGAATAGTCAGCAGTTAACAGGAAGAGACTTGCTGATCCAGAGCATAATAGCAAGTAATATGAGGATGTTGGTGACATAAGTTAATTGCTTTATTGCGATGATATAATATGCATTATTTATCAGTGACATCACAATATCTTCATTAGAAACAACTGTAATTATTTATTAACATGTTAATGCAGCTGTATTATCTCTTGGTAACTGTGTAGTAAGCCTGTGAATTCATGTCCTCATTATACTCAAGTATCTCAGTTAATATGTAGATATTTTCCAATACTTTTAATGTTCTTTGTGAGAATATTTTTAAAGACAGCTTGGGGTACAAATAAATCTTTTTATAAACATGTATCAGGTATGCCTGCATTCGAAATCTACTTTATATTCAGTACTGTAGGTGTTCTGAATTCTTTTTGATTATTTTAAAATATTAATGCAGTACTGCACTAACTGTAATGTGCAATATTGAAAGATATACTGAGATCTAGAGAGATTTGTAAACCGGGTTAACATGAATCTTGCTTTACTGGGAACTTTTCTATACATTTGGGATTTAAATGGATAAGTTTGCTATTCCATGATATTAACAACAGTATCCCAACCAAGCAATATATTTTTTGATTCTGCAAGGTCATACTCATTGGAAGGAACCAATTTATTGCCTTTCTACATGATAGAATGATACACTACAAGTAAACAATCACATCTCATGAAAGTTAATTCTGAGTGTTTAAATGCACATACCTGTATTATCTCTACATTTAATAAAGTTTCTATTACTATTTGCTTTTGGTGAAAGTGCTAGAACCTGTATGAAACTTATACTGCAGGTCATTGCAATATAAAGCAATTCTTTTACATGGAATCATAACCAAATATATCATAAATCATGTTTCTACTATTCATCTTTATTTCTATGACCAAATGCAGCATCCAACAATTGCGCAGAATTATGGATTAGTCAGCCATATAGCTGACGTCATTAGGCATATTACACTATAATGTACAGAAAAGCAACCTCAGCTCTCAACACCAATTTCTCTATATAATTGCTTTAATAAATTGACTCTATTTATGGCACATTTTGTATTAATGTAAAATAACTAACACAAGAAAAAGCACTGCAATGAACAAAAATCCCAGATGGTGCTGTGTACGATAGGACTTTATTTAGCAAAATGAATCATGTCACTGGGCAATTTTAAGGTAAAATGTGTAATTAACTGAATGTTTTAACACAGAGTTAGTAGCAAGACTCTATTCCACTACTGAGTGAAATGGTTAAATAGTAGCAATTTTGTAGATTAGCAAATGATAAAATATAACTACACCTGGGGTGGCATTTATATCCGCTAGATGGGCTTGTGTAATATTTCTATGAAATATTACAGGTAAATTCTAGTCATTAGTTAATGTCCAATATCAATGTATTTAGAAAATATAATCTTACTTCCCTTTATGGGAAAAGCTGAACTGAGTAATCCTTGACTTTCCTGAAATTGTGAACCATAGCAGCTGTTGAAATTTTGTCTATAGAGCACTCATTGAGACTCCTTGTAGATGTGATTCATACCATAGAGGAAAAACTACCCATGTTATTAGATTAGAAAGTATTTGGGTACTTCAAATGCCACAAGATTCCTATAGTATTGACCAAACACTTTTGTAATCTTAGTATCTTTTCAGGGTTTTGGATGCATCTTCCATTCCTAGTACACACAAAATGTGTTGCATATGTATTTTTAAGATACAGAATTCAGCACATTTTCATCTTGTTGGTATACATTAGTGAAAATTAATGCATACCACAGTGACTCAACAGGATATTTTCTGATGGAAGAAAATAAACATCAGGTTCAAGAGAGTTCAGCCTAAGACTCCTAACACAATTCAATCTGAGATCTGAGACAAGCACTTTTGAGTTCCATTGCACACACAAAAATACAACACTGCGTGTTGTATGTATGTATGTATGTAAAGAGGAACTAGCTTCTATAAAAAAACCCTAAAATCCATTGGGAGTTATGTACATCTGATTTAATGGTATTATTTGTGTCCCTTTCACTGGAATGACAACTGTACACTTAATATCATAATGCGGCACGATTTTCCTGTCAGGTTCTGCACTATCACCAAACTGCTCCCATTTACTCGCTGTTACTTCTTTCATAAGTATTATCTGCACCTCTCCAATATGTACAGAAAATATTCCAATTGCATGTTTTTGGAAGATGTTTTAATTTATTTTAAAAGCTGGAAGCTACTTGGAATGTGTTACTATAATAACAGCTCTTTGGCAGGAGCTGGAACTGATTCATAGAGTGGTTGATGTTGGAAGTGACCTCTGTTGAAGAAGTCATCTTGTCCAATGCCCCTGCTCAAGC
>NW_009635606.1:2772-2981 GCF_000690535.1 Cariama cristata | reverse complement strand
TGTCGGCTCCGGGCTCACAGGGGGTTCTGTCCCAGTGGCGTTCGCAGGTTCATGCGATGCCTGCCGTTACCCGTGCGGGGGGGTGGGTGCCTGATCCTGGGGGTCGCTGGTGCTGCCTGTGGTTCTTTGTCAGCCTCAAATCTGGGAAAGTCAAACGGGTCATGAGAGCTGTGCTGGTTTTGAAAGGAGACTGTTTTCTTCTCCAGTGG
>NW_009635606.1:380-2760 GCF_000690535.1 Cariama cristata | reverse complement strand
TTTTTTTTTTCACCCTCCCTTCTTCAGACTGTGTTTTGCACTCCGAGCATTTGGGGATTAGACATCATTTTTTCTGCAAAGCAGAGAAGCCCCCACCTCCAGAGCAGACCAGGAACTAGTCTTGTGTGGGGCTTAGGCCTCCTTAAGGATGTCAGTGCAAGTTATACTTGTCTTCCCACAGGACAGCCATGGAGAAGAAGCTGATCGGCTGCCCTGTGTGTATCGAGCACAAGAAGTACAGCCGAAACGCTCTGCTGTTCAACTTGGGCTTCGTGTGCGATGCCAGAGCCAAGGCCTGTGCGTTGGAGCCCATAGTGAAGAAGCTGGCTGGCTACCTCACCACCCTTGAGGTGAGGCCTGAGTCAATGTGAGTGGAGGCTGGCTGCCTCACGGTCCAGCTCACAGTGTCACCAGTGTCCTGGTGCATGTTGCAGGTCACTGGGCGTTGCTGGGGTAGGGGCCACGTTTATGGTGAGGAGGGGATCGTGCTGGTTTTACCCATGCATCACTTGAAGTTTAAGGGATGATGGGATCCAAGATGTGCTATTCCTATAGCCGATAATCCTTTGGAGAGGAGCTGACTCGATTTTCTGCTCTCTTTAGCTGGAAAGCGGCTTCATCTCCAACGAGGAGAGTAAACAGAAGCTGGTTCCCATCATGACCATCCTGCTGGAGGAGCTGAACGCCAAAGGAAAGTGCACCTTGCCCATAGGTACGGCAGCTGTGCCAGCCCAGGAGCAAGGGCAGGAGTGGGGTGGAGTGGCACTGGGAGGCAGCTGGGTCATCCCCTGCCCGGGTCAGCTGTACCTACGCTGCTCCTGTCTGCGCTTGGAGCTGGGGGGTGTCTGAGCCAGCCTTGCCCCGGGTGGCTCAAAGGGCCAGGAAGGATGGGGTTATGGGCCGCAAACACCTTCCTCCGTGCGGCGTAGTGGTGCTCTGGGGCTGATGGCCACGAGCTCCTGAGGGAGCAGAGGTTTCTCTGGGGACTGACTGCTGTCCTTTCCCTGGCCAGATGAGTCGAACACCATCCACCTGAAGGTGATTGAGCAGCGCCCAGACCCCCCCATTGTGCAGGAGTACGATGTCCCCGTCTTCACCCAAGACAAGGACGACTTCTTCAACTCCCAGTGGGATCTCACCACACAGCAGGTCTGTGTGCTTGACCAGGGGCAGCAGGCTTTGAACGGGATCTGTTTCCAGCCTGCTTGGGGGCAGAGGGGAGTTGGGCTGTCCTGGGGATCACCATGTTAATGAGCATGGTTTGGTGCTCCCCTTGTCTTTGTGCTCAGGCCTGCGAGCAGCCCATTCACCCAGCACAAGAATAAAATGCTGCTGGGGATGGAGCCTGCTTCCAGACGCATGAGAGCTTTTCAGGCTTCAGGGTGATGCCTTGGGCCTCTCTGCTCTCTCTGCTCTCTCCCCTCTTAGCTCTTGCTTCCTCCCCTCCTAGATCCTGCCCTACATCGACGGTTTTCGGCACGTCCAGAAGATTTCCGCAGAAGCCGACGTGGAGCTGAACTTGGTGCGCATTGCCGTGCAAAACCTGCTGTGAGTGTGTGGAAGGCGGCCTGGCCAGGCCACAGGAAGGGGGGTGGTGGGTGCTGGCAGAGAGGGTCTCATGTTTCGCTCTCCATCTGCAGGTACTACGGGGTCGTCACGCTTGTCTCCATACTTCAGGTGGGTCAGGTGACGGAGCGCAGGGCCATGAGTGGGATTTGGGCAGCAGCTGTGCCATCAGGGTGGCCATGTAGTGGGGACAGTGGGGTTCAGGGTGGATCTGTCTGTCGGAGCTGTGGCTGAGCAGAGCTGGTTTTCCCTTGCCCTCCAGTACTCCAATGTCTACTGCACCACACCGAAGGTCCAGGACCTGGTGGATGACAAATGTCTCCAGGAAGAGTGTCTGTCCTACGTCACCAAACAAGGTATGGTGACCCTGCTCTGGGCTGCTGGCAGAGGCAGGGGGAGAGGGCAGCTGACTGGTGACTTGTCCTCGCAGGGCACAAGCGAGCCAGCCTCAGGGACGTCTTCCAGCTGTACTGCGGGCTGAGCCCTGGCACCACAGTGCGAGACCTCATCTCCCGCTACACCCTGCAGCTCCAGAGGGTGGATGAGAGGTCAGAACCACCACCCTCCTGCTCAGTCCCTGGGGGCAATGGTGACACTGGGGGTGGCAGGGCAAGTGTGGGTGTGTGAGGAGTGCATCTGTAGGTGGGGAAACATGAGGCAGTCGTGTGGCATGGTGGAACCAGAAGGGAATGGGGGTAGCCGGGGTGTTTGACACCTCAGCATTGTGGTCCCAGTCTCTTCCCTCCTCATCCTCAGGAGGCTTATCCAGTTTGGTTTGATGAAGGGCCTTATCCGGCGCCTCCAGAAATACCCT
>NW_009635606.1:0-220 GCF_000690535.1 Cariama cristata | reverse complement strand
TGCCGCCTTGGGGAGCCTGCAGACCTCAGGGAGATGGGACCCTGGGCTAGGTTCTGCGCCGAGCTGGGCTGCCAAGCCCATGCTGCCAGGGGGCGGAGTTGGGGACCCCAACCAGCCCCCCAACACCACTCCCGGGCACCCCACCAATACCCCACTGCCTTCCTCTCCCCAGGCATGAGTTACAAGGAGCTGGATGAGCGCCTGGAGAACGACCCCAACA
>NW_009635605.1:2394-2742 GCF_000690535.1 Cariama cristata | reverse complement strand
GCACCCCCAGGGCTTTGGGGGGGTCTGAGAGCTGGAGGCGAAATGGGGAGCCCTCGGGAAAGTCTCTCCCCTCCCAAGCCCTTCCTCGACCTGCTTGTTGCACAGCTCCTGCCCCGAAGCAGAAGCTCATAGCTGTCTATAAAACCCTTTGGAAACACCTATATAAATCTGTTTTTAGCAAAAAAAAATAATGCCTATAGTAGAATACCCTCCCCGGCAAGTCACTTTTTCTTTTTTTTTCTTTTCTTTTTTTTTTTTTTTTTAAATATAATCCTGAAATCATGGCGAGGGGATGAGAGGGATGCGGTGATGGAAAGAGGCAAGAAGTTGGATTTGGGTGTAAGGTGG
>NW_009635605.1:0-2108 GCF_000690535.1 Cariama cristata | reverse complement strand
CCGAAGTTGGGTAATGGGAACTGTCCAAGAGTGCGGGAAGGTAAAACCCAAAGAATCCCAATCCCCACAGGTTGTTTCTTCCTCATAAAATACAACTCTACATAGCAGGAAGTTACTGCAAACATTTATCAATAATGAATGAATCTCCTGTAATAAAATACTCGCATAATTAGCTACAGTCGAGTACGTGCATTACGCCAAAGCTTTTGCAACTCTTTGTTGGAAATCCGACTTAGATAAATCCTCTCAAACAGCTTTTAAGAAGAAGAAAAAAAAAAACAAAACAACAACAACAAAAAAAAACCAACCCACCCACCCAGAGGCAAACCACCACCCAGCATTTCTCCTTCTTTTATGCCTTTTTTTTTTTGTTTTTTCCGAAACCCAAACCGTAACTACTCCTGAAATATAACGGAAAACTCTTTGGTGAATTCAGAAGAGTCATTAACATTCAGCTTTAAGTGAATGTTAACAGTAAATAAAGAAATCTCTGGATTGTAATAGTTGCAACAAAGCAATAATAAAGCAGTGGGTGGTCATCAGTAATGATAAATGTATCATTATTACTGCGTGTTGGGGAACAGGGTTTGGAAAGTGCTTCAGACTTTTTTTTTTTAGTGGCAAGCTCGGTGGCAATTCGTTTCTTAGCTTGGGGAAAAAAAAAAAAAAAAGAAGAAAAAAAAAAAAGAAACCAACAAACAAAAGCGCCATATAATTTTATACACAATTTAGGTGAAAATAAATTTAAATCTGTATATTACATTTTTAATTTCAAGATAGTAATTAAAGCTGGTTCATTATATCCCCTCTGAAAGTCTCAGTGCTCATCTTAATTGCCTGTTTGTACAATCTGCTTTCGAAGACACCCAAGGTTACTGGGTTCTGAAAGAAGCACAACTGAATTATTTACTGACGTGATGACTCTTGGCCCGACAGCCTCACGTCTCCCTCGGAAGTTTGGGCTCCCTGGTCCCCATCACAGCCCGGTCGGGACCTCGCTTCTCTACCCTGGAAGTTTGTTGCTCCTTAAAAATACTTGGAAGCAGGCACGTTTCTGATGGAAGAGGTTTAGGGCGCTTTAATTCATGCGTTTGAAAGGAAAAAAAAAAGGAAAAATTAATAGCTGAGATGTTTTTCGTTTGGGATTTCTTTCCCCCCTCCCCTTCCTATCCCACCACCCACCCTGGGGGGGTTAATTCACCCACATCTAAACTTAGAGGTCTTTTCCTCCCTGCCATCCCCAGGAGAGAAATAAATATATTGGAGTTTTTAAGGGCTGAGGGATGGGTTATGGAGCACCCATCTCCTCCCGTACGATGAAATCAATTGGGAAATGGTGGGGGTTTGGGTGCTGTTTCTATTCGAGAGGGTGATGGAGGCGGGGGGGGCCCTGGCAGGTATCCGCATCTCCTGGCTAAGATCTGCACGTACCTTCGGCGAGGACCACCTCGGGTTTGGATGGCTCGGAGCATATTAAATTGAGAAGTTAAGAGAGCTTCCTTCAGACAAAAGATGCCATTCCCGATTCCTTCCCTTCAGCCGCCGTGCTGGTTTTTTTTTCAGCTACCGGAGGGATATCAAACTACCCAGAAATGCCCCATCCCTAAACTCTCCTGGTGTTTTTAGAAAGGCAGGAGAAGATCACGTTGAGTCTTTTCCCCTCCCGTTATTACGATTATAGATACATCTTTTCGAGGCGTCCTCTTGCCACTGGGAAAAAAAAAAAAAAAAAAAAAAACAACTCCACGTAGAGATCTCTGCCCTTTTGTTGTGCCTAGCTGGGTTATTCAAGAGCAGAGACAAAAGCCCGAAGTGATGTGATCTAAATGAGCTCCGGGGTTTTCCAGATGGGACCACCTCTATTCCAAATGCCCTCTCTGCTTTCTGCTTAATATAATAAAATGTGATTGAAAAAAAAATATATATATATGTATACTTAGAAAAGAGCTTCGCTCTAGACCGAATCTACCCAAAAGTATTTTAAAAACCTTCTTTGCTGCTTAAATTTTGGTAGGAGAAGCGGGTTTATAACGATACCTCGTGTGTCTGCTACTTACACGGCTGCAAGTTTCAATGGGATGTGGAGGGGTGGGAGGGGGGAATGGATT
>NW_009635604.1:0-13229 GCF_000690535.1 Cariama cristata | reverse complement strand
TCCAGTCCTCGCCGTGCTTTTAGCGTGCGGAGGTATATGTGAGTGGGCGGGGTAGCGGATCGGGCTTGCTGGATAACACCTAGAAAAGAGCCTCCTGCTCGTAGCTCTGAGCACCGGTTTCGGGGCCTTACAGCAGCCCTTGATTTCAATATTAGCTTCATGTATTGAATACAACAAACGCTTTAGAGCTCACCTATTTTTATTCATAGGGAGCTTGTTAGAAATTTTTGTTTGTTTAAAAGAGAATATATGCTTGTTAGAACAGCAGATATATCCTCTGCCATATGTGCTGAGGAAAGTTGGTAAGTGCTGTCAGCAGTAAAAGTTACTGTATGAACTTGTGACTTGATAGAAGCAGCTGTTTCTGTACATTCGACACCCAATACCTTTTTGTAGTTTTTATCAACAATTGCATGCCATGTGCAGCCTTTCATAGTGAAGATTGTACTTTTCTGTATTACTATGCCATGTTAAGAGGTGTACTCTAAGATCTTATTCTATGAAGGTAAAATGTCTGTACAGAAATAAACATGTTATTGACTCCCACTCCGATTCCTCAAGTCTTTGGGTTTGGGAGCTTCTATGAATTAAATTCAGCCAGTTGTGTAATGAATGGAGTTAGATCTAATAAATAATTATGGCTTTTTAACTGTTTGCCCAATGTTTATCTTGTTAATCACTTGTCCAAGCTCATTGCAGGAACTTGAGATGCTGCAGGACAGTATAAATGCATACAGATCGTGTAGTTCAGGAGGTAGTATTTCAAATCTTCAATTTCACAGTTAATTCTTTTCATTAGCAATAAACTGAGAAAATAGGAAAAAAACAGAATTTTTTTTTAAAAGTGTTTAGGTCAATGCAGTGCAAACATGTCAAAACTGATACTAGACCAGCACAATTTACAGTCTTTACATGAGCCAAATAGAAAGTGGCTAACATGTCCTTCAACACAATTTTCAGAGATCTCTCTGTATCTTCTTTTAAAAAATTACAGTTACCTGCTTTGTGTTTAAAATAGTTCAGGACAAAGGTGTGAATAAGTTCTGTCAGTAACTAGCTTATCACTCTGCTTATATGCTTTGGTTTCTTCCCTTTATCAGTATAATCCATGAGTAAACTGTAAGACTGTTTATTTGCTGTAATAGGTTTAAAACTTAAACTAACCCTTACCTTACTGGATTCAAAATTTGAAAGTGTTAATCTAGAACAAGAAAGATGTTAACATTCATAATGAATGCTAACATTCACTACTTTCATACAATTCACTTCTAAGTCTGATGCAGGACAAATGATAGTTCAAAGTGCATGCAAATACTTAGTCCTAACCTAATGAATATTTAAAATGTGTTTGGTCACTTCAGCTTATGTGTTAACGTGCCATTTGGAATACTGATGTACCAGTAATAAAGATGTGATGCTTACCTTGTTTTCTGAACAGAACTAATACAGTATTTTGATGTATCACAGGTAAATTTTTCCATAACCTTATGGAGAAAAAGGACTTTGAAGCATGGCTTGATAACATTTCTATTACATTTCTTTCTCTGACGGACTTGCAGAAAAATGAAACTCTGGATCACCTGATTAGCTTGAGTGGAGCAGTCCAGCTCAGGCACCTCTCCAATAATTTAGAGATTCTCCTCAAGAGGGACTTCCTCAAACTTCTTCCATTGGAACTTAGTTTTTATCTGTTAAAATGGCTTGATCCTCAGACCTTACTCACATGTTGCCTCGTCTCTAAGCAGTGGAATAAGGTTATAAGTGCCTGTACAGAGGTGTGGCAGACTGCATGTAAGAATTTGGGTTGGCAAATAGATGACTCTGTTCAGGATCCTCTACATTGGAAGAAGGTTTACCTAAAGGCTATTTTAAGGATGAAGCAACTGAGGGACCATGAAGCCTTTGAGACATCCTCTTTAATTGGACACAGTGCCAGAGTATATGCACTTTACTATAAAGATGGACTTCTGTGTACAGGTAGGAAGGACAGAAAACTTGGAGTCTTACAATTCTTTGTTTTTTCCCTCCTCCCCCCACCCCCATGATTAATGATAATTTGCTTTTCCTTTACCAGACAGATTATTTTCATAGTGCTAATGCAATTTAAGATGATTCAAAATTACTTTTTTTCCAATTTCTGAAGCACCTGGCACACTAATAAACTCATTAGTCACTTTAATAGGAAAACAAGGACACCAATTTCTTTGTTGGTTAAAAAAACAGTAACAGCAGGTATCATGCTTCAGATTAGTAAGCCCATTTGGGAAGTACAGAGGTGTTAGTTATCCTCTTAGAGGATGACTTCCAGTTAAAGGGACCTTGTTTGGGCTATGTGATCACTGCAGTCTCCCAAGGTGTGGCAGGTAAAGTCTTGTCTTCTTCCCTGGAACAAGATGATTTCTCTGATACTGTCTATAAGCACTTTCTGTTCTTAACATAAGTGCTTGTATGAAGACCTGTAAACTAGATTTAACCTTGCTACTAGTCTGACTTGCACATTGTAATGATAATTTCAGCTTCTTCCCTGAAGACTCCAGACTTCAAGATTTCAGTTTGAACTTAAAAACGCAGCCAGAACCAATATGAAACCTTAAATATGAAAGAATAGTAACAAAGTTACAATGAACTGCTGTCAGAGGGTATTCTAAGGATTTCCCAATCACTTGAGATGACAGTGTTACAGAATAAGTTGGGAATACTGGCTAAGTACTGCCACATTTGTTCGTAAGTTAAGATGGTTACTAGAAACCAACAACTAGACTTTACCCAGTCTTTTACTTCCCTACTCAGGGGGGAATGTAAATACACAGGAAGCAACATTGTAAAAACTTTCTGAAAAGTGGCACACTTTTGTGCTGCAACCACCAGGAGAAACAACAGGTATAAGGGTCCAGGGTTTTATTCTGCTCTCCAAAGCCAGCAGTCCAGACTTACTGTTACGAGTTTAAAAAACCCGAAACAAAAACTTTGGGGAGAGAAAGGAAACTGGCAGGTGCTGGGGCCTGGTATTCATCTGCTGTGTTTCAAGATTTGGTAGACTCCTTTCCTACCTGAAACAAACTAAAGCTTGCGGTATACTCAGTGGCTCTGCAAACCTGAGAGTGATGTATCATGTAAAACTTCCATGCGTCTGTTTCAGTAGACACTGTCAATCAGAGACAGTACTGGAATCTATGGAAGACGCTAAAAGGGTAGGAGGAAACTGGAAGGCCAGACGTCTAGCAGCTTAATTAACGTGAAAATAAGAGGCTTTGCTGTAGTGCTGAGACTTAAAACTAGGGCTTATTCCCCTTATTCAAGCAGCTTGGAAGTACTATTTAATGAGGAAAAGTTCAACAAGGGGAAATGCAAAGCCCTGCACCTGAGGAACAATATGCTGGGGGGCATCCTGCTGGAAAGCAGCTTGGCAGAAAAGGACCTGGGGATCCTGTGGACACCAAGTTGAACAGGAGCCACCAACGTGCTCTTGCTGCAAAGAAGGCTAACAGTATCCTGGGCTGCTTCAGGAGGAGTGTTGCCAGTATGTTGAGGGAGGTGCTCCTTCCCCTCCACTCAGCACTGGTGAGGCCACACCTGGAATGCTGTGTCCAGTTTGGGGCTCCTCAGTACAAGAGAGACATGGACACACTGGAGAGTCCAACAAAGGACCATGAAGATGATGAAGGGACTGGAGCATCTCATATGAAGAAAGGCTGAAAAAGTTGGGACTTTTTTTTTTTTATTCTTTAAGATGAGAGGGTTCAGGGAGGATCTTATCAATGTAAATAAATACCTGAAGTGGTGGTGCAAAGAAGATGGAGCCAGGCTCTTTTCAGTGATGCCCAGTGACAGGGCAAGAGGCAGTGGACACAAACTGAAACACAGGAGGTTCCCTCTAAAATACTTTTTTACTGTAAGAGTGATTGAGCACAGGTTGCCCAAGGAGACTCTGGAGCGTCCATCCTTGGACATATTCAGAAGCCATCTGGTCATGGTCCTGGGCAACTGGCTCTAGGTGGCCCTGCTTGAGTAGGCTGATTGGAAGAGTTGACCTCCAGAGATCCCTTCCAATTGTAACCATTCTATGATTCCGTGAAAATACTCCATTTAAGACAAACATGGAAGACAAGTATAGGATTGCAAATATTATTTACTCTCTGCTTCCAATTACCCTGTTCTTTTATATTCTAGGATCAGATGACTTGTCTGCAAAACTGTGGGATGTAAGCACAGGTCAGTGCATATATGGTATCCAGACACACACTTGTGCTGCAGTGAAGTTTGATGAACAAAAGCTTGTGACAGGATCTTTTGATAACACAGTAGCCTGTTGGGAATGGAGCTCTGGGGCAAAGACACAGCATTTTAGAGGACATACTGGTGCAGGTATGTTGAACTTTTCAATTTGTAATTTCACCAGTCAAGTAACATACATCATCATCAAACAAATTATAATTTAAGTTAGCTCTTTGCACAATAGCTTTTTTTTTCAGATCTTGTCCCAAGTCACCTTTTGGGGGCGGGGGGTGGGAAGCAGCCAGAACAAATGTAGATCTGTCTGCTTTTGAATAATGTCAAAGCTTAGCCATGTTAGTGTTTTGCAGTTGCATGGAAATAATGCCATGGTTATTCAGTACTTTCAAGTCTACCAAAAAAAGATGCAAACCCTAGGTAGCAGGGAGCACATGGCAACAGCAGTTCTTTATATCCCCAGACTGGAGATGGGCTTACAGCAAAGAGCACAATAGAACCTGGGAATCTGTGTTTGCATTTCCCTCGTAATTAACTTCTCTGTCCTCTACTGCAAAATATCCTCAACTCAGCTGTAGGTCTGTTCCCCTGTGAGTAATGAGATATATCAAATGTGCTAATCCTGCTGGAATTGATTTACTAGAGCTCTTAAAATAGGAACTAGCTTAAGTTAACTTTACCATAATCCAGCCATAAAGGAACCGCTGATGTACATGCTCTTAAGTTAGACAAAATTCAGTAATTTTGCAATGTAAGCTTAGAAATACAGAGCAACAATTCACATAAAAAGTTCAAGAACAACAGTTAAAGCTGTAGTCGCGTATGAATTCAGAGGCTACTAAATTCATATAGAGGCTAGTAGTTAGTGTCTCACAGGAAAAACGCGTGTATAGAGACTGTTATTCCTTATTTAGTATGCTCTTTGCTTGTAGTTTTTAGTGTGGATTACAATGATGAACTTGATATTCTGGTCAGTGGCTCTGCAGACTTCACTGTGAAAGTATGGGCCTTATCAACAGGAACGTGCCTGAATACCCTTACTGGACACACAGAATGGGTCACTAAGGTGAGAATATTGATTTTTAATTAATCTTGCAAAACACTTACTTGCAATAAGTTTGTAAACGTGTTCTAAATTTCTGCTTCCTAATCCTAACCCTGCAGCTAGGTGAAAGGCTGAATAAAAACAATGGTTTTTGAAAGAAAGCTACTTTAAAAATTATGTAGCAATACTAATGATCTTGATAAGTAAAATGTGAGCACAAAAAGTGTTCTGAAGTCAAGAAACATTATTTTTCTGAGTATTTCAGAACTTGGAAGGTGGCGGGGGTGATTCTAGAGTTGAAGTACATATGTTTGCTTATTAATACAGTAAGTGTCACTAGTAGGAACAAGAAAAGTGTAAACTGTAGTTTCTCTTCAGTTGCTAAAAGTGTTCGCATTGCCTTTGTACAAGAGTACAGTATGCAGGTTGTCACTGAAGTGAAAAATGCAAATGAAAGTTTGGTTGTTCAACATCATCAACATAAATCATTACATCCTTCAATTACAGGTAGTTTTGCAGCAGTGCAAAGTCAAATCTCTTATGCATAGTCCTGGGGATTATATTCTTCTAAGTGCAGATAAGTATGAAATCAAGGTACGTACCATATAGCATACATATATCATTTTGGTACTCAGGGAAATAAAATGCTTGAGTGCTTCGCTGAAGTTTACAAATGATACAAGAATTTATTTTCTCCCATATTCCCTGCTTGTAAAGTTGCATACAAGACATGCAGCTCTTTGGAAGCTAACTTTTCAATGCTTTCATGTTTAGATTTAAATGATAGCTCTACATGAATGGTAATGCAAAAGAATAAGTGCTTTCAGTGCATGCCTTATGTGCTAACTTGACAGTGAAGCACTTAACTGCAAGTACTGTTACTGTTGGGGACTTTTGGGTTGGAGAGTGCTGTAAATAGTTTGTGGCTATGGAAGTGTTTCATAACTGAAACACTGTTAAATCTCTGTCCAATTGGATGGTCGATTTTTTTGCTGTTCTTTAAAGCACCCATTTTCACTGGGATTTTTTAGACTAGAAACAATGCATACTGCAACAATACTGCAAGACAAGTCACTTACAGAATTGATGTTCCTACCTAAGAGAGAGAAATATTTCTGAAAAAACATGCACATATTTACCTGATGCTTAAAGAGAAACTGTGAGGCTTGCTCTATTTGTGTAATGGTTCATAATGTGAATGTTTTATGGTCTTAAACTGTGTTTTAATTGTAGATTTGGCCTATTGGAAGGGAAATAAACTGCAAGTGCTTAAAAACACTGTCTGTTTCTGAAGATCGCAGCATCTCCCTACAGCCCAGACTACACTTTGATGGTAAATACATAGTGTGCAGCTCAGCACTAGGATTATACCAGTGGGACTTTGCCAGCTATGATATTCTCAGGTAAATCTTTCAGTTTAACACTTAGTCTTCTTTAAATAAATAAGAAGTAGAACATACTAGTTTTAATAACTTACTTTAGATATAGGCCAAAAGAATCTTGATAATAATTCTGTAAACATCTTACTTTATACATATTGCCAGGTTTAATTCTAATTTATGATCTGTTAATATGAATAATTTGATTACTGTTTTGGTTTCTGGCCACAGGCTAGTCCTCTTTCATATTTTCATTCCATAAGCTGAAGAGTTTCAATATAGACTTAAATCAGACTGCAGTGCTGTAGTTGTGAATGTGGAACTGTAGTGACTAGAAGTTAATTTTGCCATGGAGACTGCTGTACAGAGAGCCAGGCGGCCATTTCTGGGGGATCCTTTGATGGGACAAGAAATTAAAAAGGCTCTTTTTCCTTATAGCACTACTGATTTGTCATTCTGGATAACGCTGTGGAATGATAGTGAAATCTATCAGACTGCAGTAAGGGTTGAAATAGGATGGCATTCTGTTTCCATAAAAAGAACGAGGCTGTAGAAATGGTGGCATCAAAGATTGTAATTTATTAAGAAAAAAAAATTGCATTTTAGAACTGTTAGCAGACTCTTAATTGAAATAGCCCTAATATTTGTAAAATATCTACCATAGGAAGATCTGCTCCAAAAGAAGTGCTTCTTATCTGTAAGAATAACTTGAGTAATTTCACCTCTTAGTTTACCCTCCCATCTTTCAAAAGAGAAAGATATTCTCTTACTGCTGAGAACATATTTTCATCTCCATACATTTTTGTGCCTCAGTTCTGTGCTTTATGTAATGCTATGATCAAATGCTCAGTCAGTTGCGGAAAACTTTCTTCAATTTCTGTTCCAAGTTTTATTTATTAAGGCAAAAATATCCTAAAGGTATAGGGGAACTAACAAATACTTTTTATTTCTCCCAAAGATGAAAACGCTTACCTTATGCTAAGCATCAGTAAACCAGCATTCTGTTAAGGACCAATTTTGAATGATTTATCTTATCTTCAGAAGGCATTTCTGTGTTTTATTTCCAGCTTCTAAGAGTGGTCAAAAGAATAAGAAGATGTTTTACCTCTTAATTTAAAGATATTGGGGCATGAAATCCCTATGGAAATCTACTGTAAAACACAAGTACATTTGCTCTTTTGTGTGTATCTGGAAACAAGGCTTTTTTTTTTCTCCTTGTGCTGTGCAGAATCCCTTTCAAACCCTAACCTGTACTCATGTTCAGAAGGGTCTATCTTGAATGTACAAAGGCAGAACTGAAACCACAGGCCTGACTGCAGCTAAGTGTTCAGTTGCTTAATTTGAAAAAATTGCATCCAGTTCTTTCTAAATCTTTTCAGAGAGATGAGTTTAGACACTTATTTTCTATAGACACATAAGGATTTGTTTTAGTAATGCAGGTTCATGACTACATCATGACAGAGTTTCTAACAATGTTGTCTTGTCTTCTAGGGTTATCAAACCTCCTGACTTCTCAAATGTGTCCTTGCTGGGCTTTGGAGAGATATTTGCTCTACTGTTTGATAACAGATACCTGTATATAATGGACTTGAGGACAGAAAAACTGATAAGCCGCTGGCCTCTACCAGAGTATAGAAAGTCAAAGAGAGGTTCAAGCTTTTTGGCTGGTGAAATGTCTTGGTTAAACGGACTAAATGGCCAAAATGATATGGGCTTGGTTTTTGCCACCAGTATGCCAGACCATAGTATCCATTTGGTGTTATGGAAGGAACATGGCTGAAAAGCTGACATGCACCGAATCTTCAGGAATATATGGACTATCAGGAGTGTGTCCATAAAATGAGACTTTGCATGAACCAAAGTTGCACACCGAATGGTATCATCATGCAATGCACAATCATTTACTTTTATTTGGGCATTTGGGAATGGGTTGTCTTGAACATAATGCAATACAGCATGCTAACAGTATTCACCTCAAAATTTTGTCTACTCATGTTGAAGCATACCTATTTGGCCTCTGAAGCATAGCTTGTAACATTTAAACCATTCAAATCCACCATCAAGTCTGAAATGAAGTAGTGTTTGACCTGACTTCTGACCTATGTTTTGTTGTTGAAACAGAAGGTAAAGCTACTATTTTAGAACCGTAGGCTTTTGTATATGTAACAGCAAATACTGGTTACAGTGCATGGCTGCTTAACTGAAATGAGAAGACAGGAAACCCCTTCTCTGTCCACTATCATTCTCTTCGAAATGTTTTTTCCTTATCATAGCTTTAAATACTTAGCCTGAAACAGAAGAATCAAATGGGTCCTTTAACTAGGATCAGATGCTAACAATAATAATTTAAGTTTGGGAACATGTCAGTATGAACTCACCTCAACGAGAATAAGCCAACTTTTCCTCTATCTGATAGAGCTTGTCATCGCAATTACCCTTGGAGAACCTCTTGACAGTAATCATCATATTTGCTGATGGTAACTCAGAATGGCTTGATCAGTATTTTATAGTTCATAGTTCCTGTAATTTGTCTGAGAATGTAACTTAGTTCACAGGTAGGTAGAAATATAATGAATGGGAAGATGATGTTCAGTCTCTACAGCAAGAGTCACTGTCTTACATTAAGTGATGTCTAGCAGCCATTCACTTTTTCCAAAAGTTGCAGTTAATGTAACTGTGCACTTAAAGGTAGTTGCTACATGTAGCTTTGGAAAACAGGGGCAAATAACAGTGAGAATGCCACATCTCTGGGGAAAAGAAAAAAGATATCAAAAGTCTGAAGAAAAGCACAGGACTGGAAAAAGGTCTTTTGCTTTGATCATTGTAGGAGACCTGATGTACATGAATTAACTATTGACTAGCAAATACCTATCCACATACTTTTGTGGTGTCTCACATGTACTTAAAAGCTGTATCTATGACATCACATGCTTTAGTAATGCTTTAGGTTAGTTTCCCCTCCTCCCTTACAATAAAATCTCCCCTTAATGTCTTTTTATTATTTTTTATTTTTTTTTTACAAAACTTGAAAACATGAGTTTTCATGAAGGTTGGCTCATGTGCTTGAAAAGATAAATCTGCCTAGCCTTACTATTGTTAGTATGATTTATTTTTTTTTTCCTTCCCAGTATGCAAGGAGACCTAATTTCATACTTGGTACTGAACAAAGGCCAAGGTTCCCAAATGTGTGCAGTATGAATTACACCAATGGAAGGCAAGCTTTCATATGCAAGAATCAGTACTTGAGTAATGTGGTAGGAACGGCATAAAGTCACAGTGGAGCAGTGGCTCTTGAAGACAAGACTGGAGTCTTAAGTACTCGGTTTTCCACCTTTATTCACACAAATTTACTTTGAAAATGTGTTTGTACTCAAGGATTTTATCAATTGGAAGCCAAATTCACAGCTCTCGATTCAAACCACAGTGACTGGGGCACAAATTATGACCTCCTAGAGCTTTTGATGTCTCACTCAGAAGTGAAGAAAACTTACTTGAAACAGAAAGTTTTTAATAACCTGTCTCACCAGTCTTAATGTGAGAGTAGCTATACTGTGTATGATATGTGCAGTAACTCAGCTTACTCTAAAGGAGCCAAGTGATGATGGGCCACCTATAAAACATGGCATTAGCTTTGAAAGATTACTTGACAGCAGGAGTTCAGACAGGAACATGCCAGAGATGTCCTTGTACCCAAATCAGTGAAACACAGAGTGAGTATTTGGACTGCAAGATAAATAGAAATGGGCTGGCCTGCCAAGCTCAAAGAGTGGACATCAGTGATGCAACAATCTAATTGGTAACCAGTTAATAGAAGTGTTCTTTGGGGGCTAAAATTGGTTAACTACTTTATTAGTGACATTTATAATACAGAGTCCACTCTCAGCAAGTTTCCAACAATACTAATTTGGAGGGGAAGGGGAAACCACAGGAATGGGAAGCAGTCAATATGCAAGAGAACAGGGAATGCTATTCTGAGGGTCCTCAACAAACTGGACAAGTGGGCTGACAGAAATCTCATGAAGTTTAACTAAAGCAAATGCACCATCCTGCAGCTGAGACACAATCACCCCACACAACAAGCAGGTTGGAGCCAACTAGATGGAAAGCAGCTTTACAGGAAAGGACCTGGGAATGCTGTTGCTCAGCAAATTGACCAGCATTCAGCAATTTGTCCTTGTGACAAAGGCGGCCAGCTGTATACTGAGCTGTACTAACAAGTACATAGCTAGGATTTCAAGGGAAGGGATTCTTCACCTCTGTTCTGTGCTTCAGGCCACACCTGAGTCCAATGTTGAGTTCCCCAGTACAAAACAGACTGACACACTAGAGCAAGTCCCATGAGAGGCCACAGAGAGGGACAGGGAAGTAGAGCACACGATGTTGGGAGAAATTGTGAGAAGCAAGCTCAGCCTTCCAGAGAATGGTGAGGGGAGGGAACGCGGCCATGGGCATGGGGTGAGGCAGTATTGCTACTGTCTCCAGCTACCTAAGTTATAGAGAAGACAAAGTCAGACTCATCTCAGCATCACGCAGCAGGACACAGGCCAATGGTCACAAACTGCAGCAAGAGAAATTCCAGCTAGCTCTTCTCTACTGTGAGGATAGTTCAAGAGTGGAGCAGGTTGCCCAGACTGTGTGTCCAGCTTACGTAGACAAAGTCCTGAGCAAACCATGCTACCTTACCCTACTTTGAGCAGAGAGCTGGACTTCCAGATGCCCCTTCTAAACTACCTAAGTCTAAAATTCTAAAGGGATCTCTTGACAGCTGCCAGAGTTTCTCAATACAGACTTTGGGAGATGCTGCTGCCAATGTGAAGCAAATACTACAGTTTGTTAAAAGCTGTGACGTGGTACTTGGAAAGGGATTCTGCCACAAGTATTTCACAAGTCGCAGAAAATTTTAAACAAATTAGGAACTCTAAATTCTCCTTTTCTGCATTGCCCCAGAGTATGCAAGCAGAAAAACATGAGAAGCATCCAATACACACTACACTGCTCTTCTACCCATTTAGTTTTAGCCTGTTACATAGCAGCTGATGATTATTATAAACACAATTAGCAAACAGTTATTTACAGACTGTCTCTTGAAGCCTTCCAAGTAGAAGTTCCAGCTGGTCATTTGCTAGCTAATGATACTAATCCACTAATGACAGAGCTCCTTAAGGACATAGGTATGTGCCACCACAAAAGAGAAGAAAGAATGAAAGCATGACACTGGTGTAGAAATTAAAGTAAGCATACCTGCTCTCACACACGCTTCTGTCACACACCAAAGTGTCAGAATATTGCTGTCCCCAGATGTTGCTTCGCAGGCAGGTTCTATTACATTGCCACATCAGTACAATGCACACAGCTTTGCGGGCTTAGCAAACAGAAAAAGTATGACTGAAATGTGCAACTACAGTGAGCAAATGTGTTTTGTTTACTTTGCTTTCCATCTGACCCTTCAGCAGAAGCTAACAACTACTTGGCACTATTTTTAGATAGAGGTTGGAAAAGATGGCAGCTTCTGTACCCTTACACCTACATAAGGAAGCAACATAATTCAACTTGCCCATCACAAATCCACCTGATGTCTAATTATTGTTAATGAAGAGACAGTTTGTTATGAGGCTTCAAGGTTCCAGAAAAAAAACCCCACTACTATATATCATAAGTAGCTGTTCATCTATTTATCTTTCCACCTGGAAATAGCCACCTTTTCAGTTCATAATAGTCCCTTTTTCTTCAACATCAATCTGTATCCCTTGCCTCTGTTTTAAAGCTTTCCAACACAACTCAGCACTTACTGCTTAAGTAATTCAGAACAGCTGTGGGTAACAAAAGAGGGATCACCTTTCTTCTTGAACTTACATGTCTCAAAAACCCAGCTGAACAGTCATTTGGATCAGCAAAACTCTGATAGCTATGTTTAGTATTACAATACATCACTATTTTAACAAACACTATTTCCAAGAATTTTTACAACTGAAATTGGTAGATTTTGCTCAATTATTTTCACAATGTATTTATTTATTTATCTTTTACTCAACTTGGCACATACAAATTTTGTACCCAAACAGTGACATACAAACTGCAAGAATTAAGCAACATTACCTTTAATACTAATGACTGTAGTTGTATTTTTTGTACATATGCCAATGCAGCTCTTCATCTGGGAGATGCTGTCCCAAGCCATCTTTTAATAGGCACCACTAAGCACAGCTGTATTTTTTTATCCACCAAGTACTTCAGAGATACAAGTAATCAAAAATCAATTCATTCATTCTTCAGGTAGTTTACAGGTTCCTTGTTCTAGCTAAAACATTTATGAAGATGGGAAAAGAAAAAGAAAGGAAGCTGGAAATCAGTACATTACATTTCTCATTTCTGCATGATCACTTCCTAGGCCTTGAATAATGTCCTTCCATAATTATAGGCATGTAAAAGAGCTATCTTCTCACTATGCCTCAGCTCTCACATCTTACAGAGGCTTTACCTGAGGAACCCAGTTCTTAACCAGCACTCGGTCACTGTGGACACTTTTTACAAGGTATCATGTCTCAGTTCACAAATCAAATGCATTTTGCTTTGTA
>NW_009635603.1:1397-1938 GCF_000690535.1 Cariama cristata | reverse complement strand
GGAAGGAGGGCATCCTTTCAGGGTCGAGCCGGGGCATCTGCCCTGGCTGATGCAAGGGAAGAACTTCTCGCGGGCGGCAGGGTCACACCTTTGCCCTATACTCTGCCTGCGTGCCAGCCCTCCTCCACCTCCTTCTTCTCCTCCTCCACCTCCTCTTCCTCCTCTCCTCCTCCTCCTCCTCCTCCTCCTCCATGGGCCTTTCGCAGGCTGCCAAGTGAAGATGCATTTGCCGGGCTGCACGCTCCAAAAGTTGATAATTCCCCTCCAGGCAATTAAAAAGAAGCCATTTCTCCTCAATCAGCTGTATTTGAATATGGAAATGATTTTTAATTACTCAGAGTCAATATCATTTTATCACTGAAATGTGTTTGAACGAGGTTCGCCGTATTTGCAGGGCATCTAAAAAGCTGAATGCAAATTCACTGCGATTCACGGGTTTTAAATGTTCTGACAGCGAGGGAAGGTGCTGCCCATCGACGGTTTCATTCCCAGGCCCCTGACGGAGGGCACGGTAGGGGGGCAAAGGCGAGGGGGACATGGC
>NW_009635603.1:1086-1366 GCF_000690535.1 Cariama cristata | reverse complement strand
GGGGACCGCCACTGCCCCTTCCCCAAGCGTGGCCATCCCCGGCTTGCCTGGCCCCGAACATGCCCGCGGTCAGCTCCGCACGGAGCTAATGACAGCTCGGCAGCGTTAGATCCCCGGCTATTGTCTCCTGATTAATTTGCTAATTATGTTCTGCTTTTATCCAAGGGGCCTGGCGGCTGTGCGGAAATGTCAGGCACTTGTTTATGCCCCGGGTTGCTGGCGGAACGACAAAGGCAGGGTCCCGGAGGAGACACGCATAACCTGGCCCTGCCGACTCCGG
>NW_009635603.1:511-714 GCF_000690535.1 Cariama cristata | reverse complement strand
TTCCTGCAGGACTGAGCATCCGAGATAACAGCCCCGCTGACGGCTTCAGCCGGGCTTTCTGCAGCCCTCATGTATATTAATCGAGATGAATATTTATGCAAAGTTTCTTGCTCTTGAGCGGTTGCTCGTGTGCAGGCGCAATCCGGCTACCGCTGCCGGTTTGGGCGGTGAGATGGCCTCGGGGGGCGGGGGCTGGGGGGCCG
>NW_009635603.1:0-246 GCF_000690535.1 Cariama cristata | reverse complement strand
CAATTTCTCCCAGAAACTCTCCCCAGCGCGCCTGGCCCAGCGCCTCGAATCCTTCGCGCTGCCCTGCCTCGTGCCAAGGCATCATCTCCACATTGGCGCAAACGGACACGGATCAGCCCCGCTTCACCCTTCAGCGCACAAAGTGCCTGGAAAAATCAAAATGAAGATGCTGAGCTGAAACTCATCTTCCTGGGCACAACGGCCGCGTCCGTAGCTCTGGGAGCTGCTTGGGATCGGCTGTGGGAG
>NW_009635602.1:2180-3185 GCF_000690535.1 Cariama cristata | reverse complement strand
GCTGATGGGGGGGGTTAGGATCTTCCCAGGAGCTCTGTCCTCAGGATGGGGCTCTCCAGGAAGGAAGGGATCACTCATGGGATTTCAAAAGGATTAGAAATGGGATTTTGTTCCTCCAACACAAGAACCTCTCTGCTTTTGCCCCCCCAGTATGAGAACCAGACCAAGCTGGCACTGGTGGGGAACTGGGGCACAACTGGCCTGACCTACCCCAAATACTCGGATGTCACCGGCAAGATCAAGCTGCCCAAGGACAGCTTCCGCCCCTCCACGGGCTGGACCTGGGCTGGGGACTGGTTCATCTGCCCGGAGAAGACGTGAGTGATGGTTTGATGGTTTTCTGCAAAGGGCAGAGCCTGGGTGGGCTGTCCCGGGCACCCCAAAACCCCGAGCAGATGCTAAGCTGGTGGCAAGGAGATGCAGAAAGTTGGATGGAGGTCTGGGGGTTCCTCATCTGCCTGCCCCGTCCTTGGTAGGCAACCGTGTTAAGGCAAAATGCATCGTCTCTGCGGTGGGTGATGTCCTCGGGGTGGTGGGTGCTGCACAGATGCTCACGGACACGACAGCCCTAGCACCCAGCTCACCGGGTGCCTGTGCAAGCCCCACGCTGAGGAACTTTGGAGGTGGGATCCCAGGGGGGGCAGTGAGGGGATGGGAGCGGGCGGTGGATGCTCAGCACAGCTCTGCCATCTTCTTGCGTTGGATTTTACCGCCTGTGCTTTGGGCTTCACCTGAGCCGGGGTGGTGAGGTCTTGTGGGAGCTCTGCGTGGTGCCCCTGGGGTGGAAGAGGTTCGGGAGGCAAAAGTGTGTGCTGGGGTGGCAGGGGAGGACGTGGGGCTGTGCTGGTGCCCGTGCAGGGCTGGGAGGGCAGGAGGGGGACCCCCTGACGCCGTGCATCTCCCCGGGGTGCAGGTTGCTGCACGACGTGGATGCCGGGCACCTGAGCTTCGTGGAGGAGGTGTTTGAGAACCAGGTCCGGCTGCCTGGAGGCCAGTGGATCCACA
>NW_009635602.1:1840-2096 GCF_000690535.1 Cariama cristata | reverse complement strand
CAGGGGAGATGTAAGCATCTGCTTCGCATCGTTTGATTGAAAACACCCCTGCGTCCCACAGAACGGGGAGAAGGTCCTGAATAAGGATGAGATTGAGTGTCCTCCAGGCTGGAAATGGGAAGATGTGGAGTGGGACACGGACCTCAACAGAGCTGTGGATGAGAAAGGTATCAGAAAGCAGGTTTGAGTCTCCGTCCTGTTTTCATCTCCTTCACTCTGCCCATCGTGGTGTTTCCTTCCACAATCCCAATTCCAG
>NW_009635602.1:0-1738 GCF_000690535.1 Cariama cristata | reverse complement strand
GGCTGTGTGGTGGGCAGCCACGAAGGCAGCGCTTTCCTTGCTGCTGGGGATCGTCCAGGCTGTTCCTCTGGAAGATCTTATCTGGTTTCTGGTGAAAGAGAAATGGAAAGCATCAGGCCAGAGAGCGTCCGAGGTGGTCACAAGGGTCGGGGTTTCCTGAGGAAGGGAGGACAGAGAGGAGAGTCCCCAGGCTGCGAATTTGAGCCGAGGGCTGGGGGGACACCATGAATCCATCACCTGGGCATCCCCAGAGGGACACCTCCCTTGGGCAGCAGCATCAGTAGGTCCTTGCCTGCGTGGACCAGCAAACCTTGAAAGCGCATTGTGTCTGGAGAAACCTTTGCTATTAGAGCTGTTCCAAGCTGGATACACACAAAGAGAAGTTCCCCGGTGGGAGGCAAGGTGGGGGGGGGCTCTTCTCCTGCCTTCACCCCGGTGTCACCTTCTCTCCAAGGCTGGGAGTATGGCATCACCATCCCGCCAGACCGCAAGCCCAAGGCTTGGGTGCCGGCCGAGAAGATGTACCACACCAACCGGCGACGGCGCTGGGTGCGGCTTCGCCGGAGGGACCTTGCGCAGATGGAGGCCATGAAGAAGGTAGGATGGGGGACGGGGAGAAGAGGGTGAGAGCGGGGCGGGGCCGGGTCCCTGTCTCTCCATGTGAAGGTGGAGATGCTTGGCCTTCTGTAGAGTCCTGCGGTGCTTTGGAGCCTGGTGGCCTTGGTCTCCGTGCTGGAGCAGGCAGCAGCCTCTTTGGTTTCCACCATGGGGGACAACATCTCCCAGAGGTGGAGACCACTCCAGGGGTACTTGGTTGGGCTGTGGGGTGGGACAGGGACCTCCACCAGTGCCATGAAGCAGCTTGGGGGACCCGGGGAGGGGGCAGAGATCCCCAGTCTGTCCCAATCCCGGTCCCGCTTCCCTCTAGGTGGTGCAATTGGATTGCAAATGCCACCGCAGCGCTGATGCTCTTTCCTCCCCCAGCCAGTTCCCCAAGACACTTTGCCTCCCTTTCCAGCACTTTTCCTAGATAATTGTGGCTGGAAAAGCACGGGGAGCCCCTGCCACCCCATTTGCCAAAGGGATGCAATTGTCACGGGGGGGTGCCAGAGCTCTGGGGAGAAAAAGCCTTAGTGGGCTTGTGACCGATGCCCCAGGGAGAAGCTCCCCATGGTGGCCCTGGGAGGGATCAGAGGTGGTGGGCAGACTGGGAGGATGGAGGCACTGGTGGTACACCGGCCTGGGCATGATGCGGCCCCCTCCTTGCTCAGCGTGGGCAGCCCCCAGCCCAGTGACCCTTCCTCACGTGGGGTTCGCCCCAGGGACTGGCTGAGGGGCTGAATCCCCGGTGGTGGACTCGGCCGGGTTAGGCTAACGGTTGGACTCCATGATCTTAAGGGTCTTTTCCAACCGAAAGGATTCCGTGTTTCTGTTTTACGTTTCTATTCCACGATTCTAAGCTGGAAAGGTGCTGGGAGGACCCAGGGTGGGACAACCGTAGCAGGCAACGGCTTGAAGAGGCTGGACTCGGGTTTGGGTGGGCACAACCTTGGTCTGCAGAGCCCCACGCACAAGTGGCTTTGCCCCTTGGCTTGTCACCCGTGGAGGGGCCATGGGGTGGTGGGACCGAGCCCCCCGCCCTGAACCCCGGCGTGTCCCTGCCCGGCAGCACAAGCAGGAGGAGCTGGACGGGGAGGGCTGGGAGTACGCCTCGCTTTTCGGCTGGGGCTTCCCCCCT
>NW_009635601.1:12186-12963 GCF_000690535.1 Cariama cristata | reverse complement strand
CCCTTGGCCTTGTTGAACCTCATGAGGTTAATATGGGCCCACTTCTCAAGCTTGTCCAGTGCTTGATCCTGCCGCACTCCAGCAACACCCACTCAGCCGGACCCGAAGGGCTGCACGGTCCCACGGCACAGGGGTCTGCGGGGTTTCCGTGCCTGCCCTGGCTCTCACCAAAGGCCCATCTACCCCAGCATGGATCTGAAACAGCGGAGAGCCAGGAGCATACAGGCACAGAGCAAGTGCACCGCAGTCCTTGCCCAGAGGCTGCCTGCCTCAGAGGTGGTACCTGCCAACTTCACAGCCCTCAGCGGATTTTTTCTGTCAAATTATCAGGGACATAGAGCAAGTGAAGTGGGAATAAAACCAAAAGCCAGCATGGTTAAAGCAGCACGGTTCTATCGAGTCAGAATAAAACTCAGAATAATAAAAAAAAAAAAAAGGAATAAAACTGCTTGGATGGAGTTTTACTTGACACAAACCTGTTGAGTGCTGAAATAAATTTTCTCTAGATCTATAACATGTTTGGCAATGAGGATGGGGGCGGAAATTGCCCTAAAATGCTTGAGAAAGGAGACAGAATCCCTCCCTGAGCAGCAAGGAGAGACAGGGCAGGACAAGCACAGCAATGTGCACAGCGCTGGCATTTCCCTTCGCTTAGATGTCCAGATACCGAGTCCTTGGGCCTTGGAGGGACGCCCAAAGGGAGCTGGGTCTCAGCTGTGGACATCGCTGATGCTCTCTGTGTTGGCCGCAGTGGCAGGGGACAGGGGGGGGGGGACG
>NW_009635601.1:1969-12155 GCF_000690535.1 Cariama cristata | reverse complement strand
CTGTGCTGGGGGCCCTGCTGAGCCCCAGCAGAACCACCAACTGGTCAGGTTTACCTTATAAACTGAAGAGGACTGGGCTGTCCTGACTGCTCCTCCTCCTCTCCAAACAGGAGGTCAAGGCAGGACTTGAGGCCTTCCAAGAAGACAAGCTGTCCCCGTTCCTTGGCAGCTGTCAGACTGACTCCCTCGAGAGAGGAAAACATCATGTTGCAGAGCGAACAACTTTGGAGGAAGGGTGCAAACAGAAGCAAGCAGACCCACAGCCATATTTTTTATCAAGTCTTATCTAAACATGCTAAAAAGTCAATGCTTCAGTGAGTCCTGCACAGGGGATGAAACAGGTGGTTGTTACACACACTGGTGGACACATTCACTCTCCTGTATTTTTGCCATGAGATTTTTTAAAAAAAAAACAAACCACAATGTGATTTGGAGGCTCAAACATCCTGGGATTACTCCTGGGAAGACAGGCTCATTGCATGGGAGAAAAACAGCTTCTCCAGGCTGCCCCAAGGGCCCTGCTGTGAGCAATTTCTTTGCCCTCCCTTCTTGGGTGGGGAAAGCATCTGGTTTTCACCATCTCCAAATCATTGCCATGGCAATAACGACTCCCCGGCACAACCCACGCACCTGAGCAAGGCACGGCACGGCTCTGGAGAACACCATGGGCTGGGCACCCCAACACTTGCACAATGCCTGGGAGAGAGCAGCATGGCTGGGGCTCCCATGGGAAGCGGCCTCAGCCCTGACTCCCCTTCGGAGAAGGAGGAGGGACCATGACAAACTGCCTGGGGCCACGACTCAAACTCAAGCCGAGATTTCTTGCTCTCAGCCCTACTTGATGATGAGGCCAACCTCAAGAGCTACATGCTGGACATGTCCAGCTCCGATGGAGAAAGCCCTGGCAGAGTTGCAGCAGATACATAGAAGACCCCAACTGGAAATCTAATTCATGAACTCCTGGTTCATCCTCCTGTCTTTCATCAGCAAGGGCTACTTTTGCCAACCATTTTACAGCTCCTCAGCTTACTGACAACTGCATCAGTCCAGCTTTCAGGAGAAAATTTAGTACCTGTTACTGACATGATCATACAAAGATATGGCACGCGGGCTATTTTCAAACCTCAGCCAAACTGTGCGTTTTCTGCCAGGAAGAAGTGCAAATTTGTTCAGCTTTCCAGTGTGGGTTGCTTCCCACATTGCACAACAGGATTGGGATTTCTTAAAATGGATGAAGGAGAATTAACGCCAAGATTTGCAGCATCTTGGCAGCCTGGAAACAGGGCTGTTGTGCAACGCAGCAGGTAGGTGGACAAGATGGCGAGACAGACGGATTACAAAGAGTTCAGGAAGGTTTAGCTCAATGCAGTATTGCTTGACAGGCAGAACTAGCGATCCAGAGGCAGGGAACCAGAAAAAAGGATCCTGAGAAAGCAGTTCCCATATCCCCGAGGGAAGACATCCCTTCGGGATGCTGCGAGATTTTGAACCCTCCCAAGAGGGTGGCTGAGCAGGACTAGTCAGGAACAGAGGTAAGTCCTAGGGCAGGAGCAGGAGCCCTTACCTTAAGCCGCGACTGACTTCTGCCTGAACCCTGGAAGAGGCTCACACCAGCAGCGCTGGTGCTTTTGATCAGGAACTTTTTAAGCATCACAGAAAATACAGATTTTTGCTTTTTTCCTAAGCAATCGTGCTGGGAGCTGCAGGACACTTGAGCCCAGAGTCTGAGACGCCCAGCACAGGGAAGGCTCATAGCAGCTTTTTCCCCAGGACCTCGAGCACTGAACAGAGTGCTGTGCTTGGCACCGTCCCAACACCTTCTTTTGAAAAGACCTCGGAGGTTTTCCAAGCGTTTCCCAGTCCTCACGACACCCCTGAGAGCCACCGTGCTCTCTCCGCTCACACACGAGAGGGAGATGCAGCAAAGCAATGTGTCCGTGTCTACCTCCTGCTTTCTGCCCCTGTGTTTTCACCTGCACAACCTTCCCGTTATTCTGACGTGAAACGTTAAGTGCCAACATTTTAACCCCCCTTTCCTTCTCTTTTTTTAATTAAAAAAAAAGATTGTAAAGCCACATCTTAAGCATCTGATCAATGAGAAAATCCCTACAAGGGGCTGGGCCCAGCTGCTTTGTGAGCGTGGCATTTCCACACGAGGACCTCCAGAGAGAAGGTGTGGGTAGATAAGGAAGAGGTCCTTTCCAGGAATATTAACCCTGAGCTCCTGCAAGGAGCTTCTTATCTGCCACACGTTCAGTGCTAATGAGAGGAAAGACAGACTTCCACTGCTTTCCCTCCCAGCTGAAACAGGATGGAGAGAGACCCATTCATCAGCGCTGCCGCCAGAAAACGCTGTCCACGGCAATTAGAAAACAACGGATCGGAGGCAACGTCTTCCATCATGGCCATGGGATACTTTCACAAGCATCCTCGACTAGTGGAGGCGATGGTGGGGTGAAGGCTGTCTGACATGTGCCCACTTCAGATCCAGTTTTTAAATCAGCCCTGAGCTTGCCCTTCTTTTTCCTGCTCTTCCACACATGCTTCTGGGAGGAAACTGGTCCCACCTGCCACACAAAGCAAAGCACCAGCCAGCACTTTTGGAGATAACCCTTTTGTTTTCAAGCACCTTCTCAATAAGCAGCATTAACCAGCAAGTGTTGCAGCACACTCTTACCTCTTCTAATCGACATCATCTCCTCTCTTTTCCCCTTCTCCCAGGCAAGCCAGGAGCAGGAATTCCCATGAATGAGACTCTGACAGAGCGCGGGGCCCTTCGCCCTCCCTGCCGTACCTCCCACCGGCCTCGAGCCCAGCGGAGGCTGATGCAGGCTGCAAGCAGAGGGATTCAGCTCTTGCAGGTGATATCTGCTCACTAAAACCATGCCGGAAGGAACGGAGAGCTAAGGAAAGCCTCTTGGGCAATTGCAAGCACACACGATGGAAAAATTTCTAGCCAAGGACAGAAGAACCTTTATGTGGCAGGCCAGGAGCAGGGAATGGTCGGCAAATACCTGACGTGCCATAAAGCGGGGCTGGGTTGCACAGCAGTCTCACAAACCTCCTCCCCTCGTGAATTTTTGGAGTCCGCAGGACTCAGCACTTGCTAAAATGCTTTGCTACAGCAGTGGCTAAATTCACTACTAATGGCAATAATTCAGAAACTGAATTTAACTTTGCTTCAGGCATTTCTTCCTGCACACATAAACTCTCTGTACTTCAGATCGGCAAGAAAACAGTGTTCCCTTTAAAACACCCAGCAGCTTAGTGCTGTTACACCAGCGCCTGCCCAGATGACAGAGAGAAGGGCCACAGCACGAGAGGAAGGCAGCCAGGGGCAGTGTGCTTGTAGGTCAGACCAGGGATTCGAATCCCCTCGGTGCCGTGACGTTCCTGGGCAGACCCAGCAAGTCCGGTCTCATTTTCCAACTGGGGAACCAGGTCCCAGAGAGACTGCACTGGATGGAGACCGCCGCACCACAGTCATCTGCCACAGCAAACCTCTGCTTGCCTCTCAGCTAGCAGCCCGCCCAATGTTATCTCTGGAAGCAGCATCAGGACAGCTTGGGGACAGTGGAAAAAACGCTCAAAATGGCCAACGGCACCTTCCTGACTGCCACAGACACAACACACGTCCCTGCTGCAGAGCCACGGTGCTACAGAGCGTGCACTACCAGCCCTGAAAGCTTTCATTATCTCACAGCACCACGCTCCATTATCTCCGGGAGCACATAGACATTATCTCTGGCAATCTGTCATTTATCGATCAAGCCCAGAAATGCTTCTGAAACAGCAGCTCGGCGTGACTGGAGCTGCGAGCTCCGCAACGGAGCACAATTATTCTCGTCCGTCTGGGATGCTGCCAGTCGGGCAGCGTGGTGGCCCACCGGCCTGCCAGCAGTGACGTCCCTTCAAACCAGAACCGCCGCTCGCCGCTGGCCAGTTCATAAGGGAAAACAAAATATTTGCAGGAGAGAACTAGTAATGGAGCATGCGAGGCAGCGGTCATTAACTCAAAACAGGGAACACAGCCGTGGTACAAAGTGCGACGATCTGAGATCAGGTAACCGGCCAAGGTCTCTTCTCTAGTACCACTACCTGCAGGGGAAAGCAGAGGTGACCAGGCGATGTCCTCTGGTCTGTGAGCTCAGCAGTGCGGCAGGAGACAGGGGAGCAGGCAAGAGGGAGATCAAACGGGGACAAATATGTTTCTCCTTTAAAACAAAACAAATATTGTGCAAATGAGGCTGGGAACACCAACCTGGCAAGCTGTCCTGGTGCCATTAGTCTTGCTACAGCCCGGCACATTCTCTACAAGGTCATGACAAATAACATTAACTGTCCCTTGAAATTAAGTGCAGATCTTCATGAAAAGAGTGGGATTTGCAGAAAAGGAAAAGTGTGAAGCCAGTAATGCAGAGCCAGCACAGGCACAAAAATCCAGGGAAGCTTTTTCCTGCAAGTAGAAATACATCACTGCATTTAGCTAATACATAAGGAACTGGTTCTGACCGGGTAAGACCTGGCAACGCTGTGAGGAAGCAGCACATAAGGTAAGCATTACTTCAACTATGTGTAAATGCTCAGTATATCACCTTATGTCAGGTGCTGCAAGGACCAGATCCACAAAACATCGCTGTAAAGACTGTATAAGACGACCCTGGCTCCAGGACCCTTCCTCCCAGGCCTGGGACCACCCCCATTCCCAGCAGAAACAGGAACATCCCTAAGCTATGCAGCTCTTCCAACTGCAGTCTTCCATAAGTGCACAATCTTCTGCTAGCAATGATTATGCATGGGAGATTAAACCTGTGCATGGGATAACATAAGGCAGGTGGCTGCTCACGGACCAGATTCTTCCAAGCAGTTCCCAGAGGAACTACAGCCTGACCCTCTGCAACTCTCCCGGCCAACACAGAGAGCCCGGCAGCTGGTCTTGAGCTCACCACCGAGGAAGAGGAGATGGAAAGGGAGTGGCTGGTTATTTGCTGGAGCATGAAACTCACCTACCCTGCCAAAAAACACCTTTACTGAGCCTGATGTGTTCATTTAGGCAAAGAAGGATTAAAGCAAAGACAAGATCTTACGGAAACTCACGACAGATATAAATAACTGATGTCACGACCTCCAGTTCCTCAGAGTTTCGGAAGAATTCACAACAACCGACCACACAGGCACCTGTGAAGTTATAATGTAAGACTGACTCAGACTTGAAACCAACGGGACAGGGCCAGCTCACCGCTGTGGGCAAATGTAATCGCTTCTCCGAACTCCCCTGGGCAAACTGTATTGTTCTTATCACCTCCTTTCTTCTCAGTAACCTTTCAGTTGAAGCATCAGACAGCAAATCATTTTGATTTGCATTGCACGTGTGTTCCAGCTAATCCTCATGTTCTCTTCCTCCTCAGACTCTCCCACGAGGGAGATGACAACAGCACCTATTAAAAGCACACGCACAAGCTGCGCACCGGGAAATTTCACTACATTAGGAAACACACCAACAAACACAATTCTGCTTTTAGAGCAGGCAAGGATCCCATATTTAACAGCTGAATCTCCTACCTACACTGGTTGCTATGCCCCGTTTCCCGTTCCACTTAGCAAGTTCCCCCCAAGATTTCCTCTTCTCCGCAACACGAAGGCCAGTCCAGTGCTCGCAGAAGCAGGTTCGCTTAGCCGTGGGGAATTTGCTCTGCAGGGGAATTGCTTGTTGAGTATCTGCCTGTGAGTTAAAGCTCCAAGTGGAAATGTTTCGTTCGCTCAGTCCATTTTATTTAACATAGGTCTGAGCTCTCAGACCATCGCTCTCCTTTTGAAAGGTAAAAACTGAGTAGTAAATAAAATAAAGTTGTTTAGCAAGCACCGAAACTCAACCCACATTTACAGTGGGGAATACACCGTTACTGCAACACCTGGCTCTTCAACACCTGGAAGTCTTTATAAGCAGCAGCACTGCTGGGATTTTCAGCAGAACCAGAGGAGGGAGGACCAACGCAAGCCCCCATCCCTTCGGCCCTGGAAGGTCACCTGAACTTCCCAACCAGCATTTCACATCTGAGCATTGTACAAAAAGCTGAGAGATGCAGCTTAAAGCCAGAGCTCAGACTGATTTGCTGACACTGGGAACGACCCTGCGTACTTTGCTTCTCCATTTCCTAGTTTCAGGGTACACATAATCCTTGCCTGACCCACCACAGGAAGGAAATCCATAAGAATGTACTCGGCACCTGTGGCTCCTCAGACAGCTCAAACTGATGGTTTGGCCCAGAGGCCAAGAGAGGGATACAGGTGTCCTTCTGAATCTACAGGTGATTCAGCCCAAAGCACTTCATCGCAACGTAACCACAGGACAGAGGACAAAGTCACCTCAGGAGCTCCTGTGTCTGCATCCTGCAGGCGGACAGAGAGGCCCTAGGAACACAGACATCACGGCATTTTTCTCCCCAGAGCACCAATGAAACTACACCTACCAGTCTGGGCCTGTCTGGGGAATGCTGATCTCCAGAAAACATCACTAAGTACAAAGCAAGCAAGCAGCAGTTCAGCTCTCTGCCCTCTCCAGGGCTCAGCCTGGTGGGGCCCTTGCACTGAGCCTCGTACCCAGGTTTTTGCCCTATATCACATCCCTTCTCCGGCGACAAGTGCTCTCCATCCCCTGCCACAGGAGCGCCAATCCTGATCGTTCCCATCAAGATCTGGAAACATTTACTCACATGCAATTCCTATTCCCCGTTCTCATTCCTTTCCACCCAACAGAAACTACCCGGACCTGTAATTATTAACCTACGTCAAGAGACTTACCAGCTTCTGTGCTACGATGTTATAGTGACTGAAGGACTGGAGCAGGGCCACAAAGCAAACCTTACAGCCAGCTGGGCAAGAAGACAAAAAGACAGGTTATCACTGCAATTTTGCAAGCTGCCATTATGAAAGCACATAAATCACAGCAGCCAGGCTACAGATCTGTCTAGAAAGGCCCTGAAGTGAGACAGGTCTCGGCAGCCCTTCACTGGCTCGGGGCTGGGCTTTCAATTTTCACCTTTCTATAGGGTTTCCACATTAGGGAAAATGCTAGCCAGTTTAAAAAGAAAGGGAAAGAACAAGAAAAAGATGATATAAAAAAAGTAGGAGGCCCCTTTTCTGTCTCGTGCCATCGTGCCCTGGGATCTCCTGGCACTGTTTGCTGGCATTACTGCAAGGAGGCCATCAGCCGACCATGACACGAACTACTGATACCACTGACATGCCAGAAATCCCGATTTGGGGTCTCGTAGGGCAACTGACCTTGACTGGAAAAACACACAGAACAAGCAATTTTGACAAAGACACCTCACTAAAATGTGATTTTGCAAAACCTGGCATGTGACAACCTGGCCTTATGGTTTGGGTAAGAACAAAATCAGTATTGGTAAGGTGACAGCAAGCCCACCTGCCTTGAGAGGCGTTAATAATCCCAAAGGGCTCCCTACCCGCAAGGGACGCTGAGACTTCTCCCATGCAGACGGGCAGCTCCGTGCAGCAACTCCCAGGACAGTGCTGTGGGTGAGCACCTTAGCAGAGCCGTGCGAGGACGTGGGCAGATCCCGAGGCAGTGCCTCGGCAGGGCTGTCCCTTTGAACCATTCACACTGTTAATAACCCCCTCTCCATGGGCTTTCCTGCAGTTTCACTCTGTTCCATTAAGGAAAAGAATTTTTTAAAAATAGGGTAAAGCCATAGCTGAGGAAGTGGCAGTTATGGGGGGCAGGATGCACTCAGCCCCACCACCTGCACAGCACTCTGAGCTAAGTTTCAAGTCCTATAGGTACCAGATTTGCTGGGCTGGCTGCTTTGCCAGCAGAAAGCTGGAGGAGCCCACAAGTCCAGCGCCAGCTCTGCAGGGACTGGTAGGTTACTCACAGGTGAAATTGTTAGCAGAAAAGCAATTAGGCAGCTTGCCAGGCTCTTTGTTTGCTTCCCGACTCACTACCAGCTTGTCTATTTGTTAGTTGTTCCTGATATTTTTAATTACATTACAAAACACCTAGCTAGTGAAGGAATTACAGTCAACACCTCACTGTCAGATGCCCATGTGATTTACAACGTTCACTGCACTGATGACGAAACAAGGTGCACAGCCATTACAGGATGTACCCAAGGACATAGGGCAAGTCCCAAGAACAAGTCAGGACTGGGATCCATAAATCCTGACCCCAAAGCTTTGCGCTAATCCGAGGATGCCTCATGCTTTGCAAAACATGCCTCTGTTCACATAGAAACACTTTACGCTGAAGAAACCTCCAAGGAGCAGGCAAAGGTAAGCCCTTGCCTTGGAGAGTCCTGCTGCTGACATACCTCTGAGGTAGAAGGAGAGGAAATGGTGCACCAGGAAGCTGCCATCTGTTCTGGTGTCTCGCAGCAGCGTGAATTTACCCTGAAAAAGAAGCAGCAAAATAACTTAACAGGGGAAGATGAGGGCACAAACTGCTCGCAGTTCCTTCTTGGTAGACAAGATGTCTGCTCAGGCTAGGGGAAACTCTGCAGGTATTAGTCAGAGAAAGAAGTGGACGAGCAGCGCTCCACCCACCTGTCCGTTTACAAAGGGATGCCAGCGCTTCCTCCAGACACGGAGGATGTTGAAGTCACTGCTTTCTGAAAGACTTGCTCACCAGCTAAAAGCCCATGTGCTAGACTGAGACCCCAGCTGGACCCCCACACTCTGTGCCCCCCAAGAGCCACCACTTCACATGGAAACACCCGGCTCCCGCAGAGGACACCAACGAGCAGCACTGCGCTTTCCAGGGCCGGCACATCCAGAGCACACACGTACTCGTGCCTCTGGTGCTGCACACCATCGTCATGGGTGGTTGTGAGCAATTTCCACCTCCCAGCTTTGTCCCCCTCTCCTTCAATTCACAGTCATCTTCTTTCTACTCCAAATGGCACAGATGGCAGGGGGACAAGAGCCACCCACTCTCTCCCCAGTCCCTTCTCCCATTGCCACAGCCAGCGTCGCCCGTGCACTTAAAATGGCAGCCCTGCTACAGCTGCTGCTTCTCCTGTCCCCAAGCAGCCCTCCCTGTCCCCTGTTCCAGGTTTACCTCAAACATGCCATGCTGAGAGCAGAAAACCTTATCCTCAAAATATGCGTAGTGGAGCAGAGCTCTCCGCACAAAGTATATACCGTGTTTTGATCACGCAGGAAATTAATTCCGTTCATCAGTGCATGCTTGTTATCAGTACCAGTCTCATCAAGGCATTTGTTTCCATTAAAACTTTAGTCAAGACGTTTCTTTAATCAATACAAACCATAGAAGGGCTGCTTTTAATCACAAAGAACTTATCAATGCTTTTTTCCCCCCCAATCTATTAGAAGAAAAGAAAAGGCCTTTTGCAGCAACAAGCAACCAACCCATAGGCAATTCACAAGCCATCCATCAGAGTTAACTCCCCAGCGTCTAAAACGTGTTATAAAGCGGTGCTAATGGAATGGCAAATATTGAACACGTCTGCAGGGAATGCAAAGCAGAAGCCAGGGTAGAGAAGCGCTGCTCTGCCTCAGTCAGAGAGCTCTTTCCCACCCAAAAAAAAGGGTTATGCCTCTGTGGTCATTACAACCACAGGAAGCACGACCCCGGTGAGCATCTCACCGGGATGTATCCCCCACGGCTAAGCCTGGAGGATTCTCTGGGTTCAAACAGCACAAGCTCAGACATTCAGCGGTTTCTCTTCCGCACGACTCCATCCCCTTCAACTCCACACTTCCCTGCAACAGCTCCCTACAACAGCAGGCTGAATGCCACCCCAAGTCCCCTCCTCACCTGCTAGCTCTCGAAAGGCTCTCTCCTTTGCTCCCACATATGCTCTGCAGAACACAGCAGGGTGTTGTCATTCACAGCATACATTATTTTGCTTTTTCAAACCTTCCAGTTATCAACCCTTACATCCTGCCAGCCCTCACTTCGCTGTCACACTGCAGCTGCTTAGACAGCACTCAAAACTCTTCATTTCTGACACTCAGATGCCCAGCTAACCAGAGGTGGAAATGTCCAAACCGTGCACCTTCAGAGGCAGCTGCTGCTCCGGGAGCACTACAGCTCCGGGAAACTCCAGCATCCTGCTTGTGGTCACAGAACGGCCCCAAAGCCTTTACCAACTTCAGAGTACGGGACACAAATACAGGAACCGGGGTTCTACCAGTCCTGTCG
>NW_009635601.1:0-1938 GCF_000690535.1 Cariama cristata | reverse complement strand
GTTGCAAAGCCAGCATGAATCTGCGAGGCTTTCCAAACCCTGTGCTCACGCCATTTTCACGCAGGTCTGTGCACCTCTTGCACCCGTCCTCACAGACTATGTACATCAAATTGTTTAGCAGCTGGCTGGAAGAAACCAGGTCCCTGGAGAATCTGAGGGCAGGTGGTTTCCCTTTGCTGCCAGGCACGAGGAATTCTCCTGCTGAGGAGCAGGTAAGTCCTGGTCCCACCACCAGGATCTTGTTTGCTGGCACCCAGAAACCCCGCAGCCCCCAATTTGCCACCATAGACGTGTGGTCTGATTCTCTTCCCCCTTCTGCGCATCCTTCTCAAGCCCAGAAAGACGTTGCTGGTGATGAAGCACTTCCAAAGACAAGGTCTTCTTGTAGCACCTTCTCCACCCCAGCCCGTTCTCTCCACACTCTGCTTTCACACTCTTACCACCTGCAGGCAAGAAGGCAGAAGCTGCAGCTACTTGTTAGAAACTGCCAAAATCCCTTGGCAGGGCAGCAGCGGGTGTCACAAGCATTCGGCGGTGACATGTCAGATACACCCACCCAGACAGCCGCTTCATCCACCTACCAGCCCTGCAGTGAAGGCATTTGTCAGCACTTTGAAAATGGCACAAACCAACCGTGCAGATGCAGTAATCGGGATGGCAGAGACGGGAAGAAGACATTTGCAAAGGGACGATGCTTTTTAAGCACAGTGAGACACCGATTTCCAGCCAGCCACAGCCAGATACCTCAGCACACCCCAGGGACCATGTCTCCCAAGGGGGGAGAGCCCGGTTCCAGACCGCACACCTCTGTGCAGCGATCCGTGATGCTGAGCAGTGCAGAGGAGGGGCTTGCAAAACAAGAGTACTCATCATTTACCATCAGGTTAGTCCATATCACAGTGTATGAACTCAATCTTCCAACTCTGGCATCAGAGAACACCGCCCGTTCTGCAGCCAGCCTTATTCGGGTGCTACACTACTGCCAGACACCTCAACAAGAGGAATCTGGAGCGTGCGGTGGGAGGTCCAAGTCCCTGACCGATGGGCAAGGAAGAGCCGACACAAATCTGAGGCAATTCCTCACACAGAGGAGCCTTCGGTTCAGCTCTTCTGTTGGGTTCTACCTGGGCTACCAAGTCAAAACCCAGGATCTTGAAGCCAAATCTCCCTTTGGTTTTGCTCTGCAGAATTTCGTATTTGCATCAAGGTGAGCACCGTCTCCCAAACCAGGCTGGCGGATGACAGCATCCCCGCTCATCCCACAGCTCCACCATCAAACCCGCCTTACAGCACAGGTTCTGCTCTGCCAAGGGCTTCTCACTTAGCACCTCACGGGCATTAAAAACCCAATCATCAACTCACAGGAACCACAGGGACTCGGGAATTTACACAGCCTCAGCATCAGTCTATCCTTTACGGAGAGCGACACCGCTACCACCAAACCTTAGCGGACAACCTCTACCAGGTTTGCTTCAAGCCTCGAGGGCCTGACCTCTATCCAGCAGCGCTCTCCGGACGTTTCCCCCCATGTTTCTTCCCCAGCAAGCCAGCCCTGCCCGGCTCCGGGCGAGCTCACCAGGAATTACCTCACCGGTGTTTTCCAGCCCAGGGAGAACGCTGCCCTACTCACATCGTAAGCTCTACAAGGAGACAAGGGGGGAAACTCAGACTTACAAAATAAATTATCACCTTTATTAGCTAAGCTAGTATCTATCATGAAAAACATGGAGTGATGTGTAACACACGCGTATCTCATTAACTTTTCACCCGAAGCGCTTCACGGCTCTTATACAGGGTGAGGGTGTTCAGTTACAGCGTGGTTTCATTAGCACAAAAACTGCGTGGATGAACGAAATTAACTTAGTGGCCTAAAGGAAGAGAAACCTCTAGAATACACCACAGGGCCTGGAGGACCGCTGGGTAGCGGGTTTTACCCCC
>NW_009635600.1:696-2992 GCF_000690535.1 Cariama cristata | reverse complement strand
AGTGTCATTGCCTTCCCTCACTGTGAAGCGATGATTTTTGGTCTGGGGAGGAAGGGGGATGTCCCCTGGGTTGGTGCCATACCCGGGGCAGCCGGTGTCGGACCCCGTGGCACCACCACGTCCTACCGCCGGTTATGACGGAGCCCTCGCTTCCCACCCAGGGACATGCGCTTTGGGGACGGGGGGAGAGGGCTGTCTGTGCCCCTGTCTCAGCAGGAGATGCGGAAGGATGATGTGACCTGATTGCGGAGGAGCGATGCCGAAGGGGAGCCTGGAGCCGTGGTACAGCTGCGGTGGGGCTCACGCCGAACCTTCCCCTGTGGGCACCCTCGCCTGCAACCCCGTGCAAGAGCCCGTGCACGCCCGCAGCTACGTGGTGCCCTGGGCTGGGGGGTTTCTGGGTTCCCCACTAAGCTGGGGTGCCTTGCTGTGGTTCCCGTCAGCCGGCGGTGAGTCCTCCCTGGGCAGGGGGGCACGTTGGGGGCTGGCTAGGCACCGCGTACCTCGAGCCCCTTTCTGTCCCAACACCCATGGGTGCTCACAAGACCCCTGGGACTTGGCAGCCGAGAGCTGCGGGCCTGAGCGAAGTGCGGGATGTTACGGCTTGCAATTGATGAATCATAAACCAATATTTTTAAAGAAGGAGGATTATTTTGAAGAGGGGTGGAGGGAGGAAAAAACCACGCCATTTTTCAAGTGTGCTTTGCAGTAAGGATGTATCTTACACTTCATTAACAGTAATAATCCCCTGGATTTGCACAGTTCTGTCTGTCCCACGCCAGCGGGAAGGCACCGGTGGCTTCCTTGGCCACTGCAGCCTGGCCACTTCGGGCCTGGAGCATCGGTGGCCACATGTGTGCTGGGCTTGGGTGTCCTTGCACCCTGGAGCTGGGCTTGTTCAGGGATCCCGCTGTTCTCGGGAGGAATCATCACCCGCTGCTGGGGATTGAGCAGGGATTTGGGAGGTGCAGATCACCTCGATTCACTTCGTCCTTCCATAGCTCTGTCCCAGTCCATAAAGCAGGGATGTGCTGCCTGGATTTGGGAAGATGCTGTGTCCCGATGCGCGGGCTGGTAAGGGCTGAGCTCTGGGGATGCACAGGGCTGGGGAGCCTGGATGGAGTGGGAATGCCTTGGGTGACACCAAAGCGATGCTGTTGAGACCAGATCACCTTCCCGTGTTGCCAGCCTGGCAGCAGTCCAGAGGGATGCTGAAACGACGGCGACGTGCCGCCATCCCACCAGAAATGGGGAGGAGAAGCTCTTCCTGCATCCGCAGCCGTGGGTGCGCTGGGTGAAGCGTTGCCCTCCCGGACTCCCCAGCGAAGGGTGCTGGAGGGGTGGGGGGATGCGCTCCCCGGGAGGAGGACGGGGTGGCTGAATGTGGCTTATCCAGGTCACGCGGAGAAGGACCACGGGGGACCCTGGCGATCTTTTGGCTTCAGCACAGGGTCTGAGTGAGGAAACGCTTTCCCGGGCTGGAGGGATGCTTTGTGCCTCTCCGCTGAGCCTTGCCTTCTTCCCCAGCACCCGAAATGTTAAAGGCACCTTCCCGATCCCGTCCACGGACACGGGCAGTGTGGCCTCCTGGCCGCCCATCACCATTCCTGGTGCGAGACCCCAGGACAGCCCAAGCCCTTTGCTGGGCACGCTGCTTCCCAGTCTTTAAGAAAGCCCTGGAGAAGTGGCTCACGTTATTCCCGTTGCTGCTCCGAGCAGAGATGGGGGTGCTGCCGGGAGCCGCGTTTGTCTTCGGGGCTGCGGTTCGCTCCGTGCGGGTGCTGAGGCTGCCGCGGGGGTGCTGGGCGCCCGCGCAGACCAGGAGATGTTGAGTCCGTGCGAGATGGAGCCGAGCTGTGCAGAAATAAAATCGGGAAGGTTGTTTGAAAGTGCTGAGCCTGGCTCTGGCGGTGGCTGCGAGACGGAGCCGGCCTCGGGTCATGCTTGCCTCTGATTTGGATGCAAAAAAATGGACTTCAGACCCGGAGTTTGAAAATGCCCAAGGATAGTTCTCCCCCCCACCGCCTTTTTTCTTCTCCCTCCTCGTGAGCAGCATAATTTCTGGATGGAAGCCAGGCCTCTTCCTGCATAGAAATGGGATTTGCCGTGGAAAGCATCCGTGTGCAGCAGGGAGCGCGTTAAATAGAGCGTTTTCTGGATGAATTTTTGCACAAACATGACGGAGTCTGGGCGAACTTGCGGCATCCGAGTTCCTCCCTCCTGTTCAACAAGCACCGTGACTTTTTTTCCTTCCCCTCTGGATTATTTAAGGGCCAGAAGAGACTTTTAGCAACCT
>NW_009635600.1:372-671 GCF_000690535.1 Cariama cristata | reverse complement strand
TTCATGCAAACTCAGCTGGAAAATTTCACTGGGGGTCCGACGCGGGAGGTTGTGTCCCAGCGCCAGGTCCCTCGGGCCGGTGGCCCCACCGTCATTCCTCGTCCCGGTCCCGTTTGTCCCTCACCTGCTCCAGGTCCTTTTCTTCTTCCCCAGCTCTGCCCTCGCCCTTTGCAGCCTCCCCTGAAGGGATGGGGTGGGGAGAGCTCCTGCAGCTTGGTTTTTATTTTTATTTAAGAGCTACCCCCATACACCCACCCTTACTGAGAGCCTTCCTCTGTCCCAGTGCTGCCTTTGGCATT
>NW_009635600.1:0-342 GCF_000690535.1 Cariama cristata | reverse complement strand
TTGTCCTGGGCAAGTCGGGATGCTTCCCCACGGTCCTCCTCTTCCTCGGCTCGTGTGGGACGATGTCCTTCGTGGCTCTGTCCAAGAGGAAGAGCCCTCCTCTTCCTCGGGTGCCCGAGGCTCCGGTAGGCAGGTGCCTCGATGGGGATACCCACGAGCACGGGACCACGTTCAGGCTGTCGGCGTGCAAAAGGGCTGGAGGTGATTTGGCATGTGCGTTGCGTGTGTGTGGTGTGTTGCGTGTGCCCCGGGTGGGCTTGGGGCTCTGCCGCTGGTGGGATGCTGCAGCGGAGAGGCTGGGCGAGATGTGCACCACGGTGCCTGGTCCCTGCTGCCGGTGTG
>NW_009635599.1:9804-10362 GCF_000690535.1 Cariama cristata | reverse complement strand
TGCATCCAGGCTTCAAAATGTTACCCGGTGGTTTTCTTTGTGCTACGCTCAGCTGAGTCGCAGGGCAAAGGCATCAAGGGGAGAAGCTGCCCTGGGAATAGTGTTCCTCCAGGCTGGAGAAGCATGATCTCAGCCTAAGGTTTCAGTGTGCACCAGAAATCCAGTCTGTTCAATTTGCCTCCCCTTGGAGACAGGCTGCCCGAGCGAGATGGAGATGTAAAATAAGGAGCAGACCCGGTGAAGGCAGAAACCTCAGCAAAGCACGGAGCACGCGGTGCCTTCAGCCTGAGATGGAGCAGCAACATCCACCGCCTTCGCCACCCTTTGCCCAGGATTTTATTTACAGTTATTACAGTTATTATTTTATTAAAGAAGAGCCTGCCAAGGAGCCTGAAATGTTAAAAAGTGTTGTTTTAGAAAAGCCAGGGATTAGCAGGCTTTTTTTTCCCTGCTCTGTAACCAGATCTACGTTTTGCTTTTAAAGGTGCCCTTGGTGCCAGCCCGTGAGCAGCCGGGGGGAGAAGGGCGCCAGCAGAGCCGGGGCCCTGCAGCTCTTCC
>NW_009635599.1:9433-9677 GCF_000690535.1 Cariama cristata | reverse complement strand
AACCGGCTGGCCTGGCTCGTTGGGGAGGACCACAGTGGAGGCAGAGGGGGACACAGCCCTCCGACGCCCACTGACCCACGCGGCGGGTGGGTCTGGGGGCACTGAGGGGCGGACGTGGGCAGCGAACAGTTCCCGGAGCAGCCGGCCAGGCTGGAAAGGTTTTGAGCAGCCAGGGGATTTTACCCACCAGCAACACGGAGCAGCAGAAGCCAAAGCCTTTTCCCCAGGACAGGGACGGCTGCAG
>NW_009635599.1:0-9118 GCF_000690535.1 Cariama cristata | reverse complement strand
CCCCCACCAGCAGCGCGGACCAGCAGAAGCCACAGCCTTTTCCCCAGGACAGGGACGGCTGACGGCAGCCCAGGAGCCAGCGCGACCCTCGGGGTCACCCCGGCGTTGGGGGTGCACGCTTCGGGGCACAGACAGACCCAGCAAGCTTTCTTAGGGGAGCGGGAAAACCCGTACAGACATGTCTGTGCTGGGTCTGATCCCCGCCGAAACACTTCTGAGCCTCCAAGGGTTGACCCAACACTGCTGGAGTTACCATGAGCCACCTTCGCTACTGACTTCAGCCATGCAGGAGGAGGAAGAGGGAGCAAAGGGGTAAGACGGACGGAGAACATCTTCCCTGCTGACACAAAGCCCGTTTGTAGGAACCTACGGGCTTCAAAAGGCTGTTGTACCCCAATCCCACCCTCCCCACCTCTTCACCTTCCCCTCCTGGGAGCCAGCAGAGCCCCACAAGCTGCCCCTCAGCCCTGGGGCCGAAGCAGCAGGATAACTTCCCGGCTTGGCCGTCGCACTCGCCCCCGCCCCGGGGATGCTCACTCGGGGATGTAGTCCCTGAAGGAGTTAAAGCTGAGGCTCCGGCCCGCTGAGTTCAAGGTGGAGCTGGCTTGCATCTTGGGGATCTTCTCCATCAGCTTCGACACTGTCCTCCTCTTGAAGGAGCCCGGGGAGAAATGCCCCTGTCTCATGAGCTCCTGGTAGAGGGTGTGGAACACCACCACGGTCTCTTCATAGCTGTCCCGGGTGGAGATCTCGTAGAACGGAAGCTTCAAGGCTTTGGAGAGGTTTTCGCCGTCCTCCGTGGACACCATCCTGTCGAACTGCAAGTCCTTCTTGTTGCCCACGATGACCACGGGGGGCTGCTCGGTCCCGCCGCTCCGCTTGGGGCTCGAGTGGATGTGGTTGATGAGGAAACACAGCCGCATGACCTCGTCAAAGCTGCACCTGTCCGTCACCGAGTAGACCACAGCGAAGCCATCGCCCCATTTGATCTTCTCCTCTATCTGCAGGGAATCCTCCTCCTGCCAGGGCAGACAAGCTCGCATTAACACCAGGAGCTCCAGCATCTCCTGAATACCAGCGCTGCTGGTTGCAACCTAGAAAACCTCCCGTCACCATCTCCCTGAAGGTTTTTGGCCCTGTGCTTGCACACAGCAGCGACGTGCAAAGCCACACAGGTAGCCCAGGGCAGGAATGTGATGAGTTGGGCAAAATGACAGATGGAGACAGCAATCAGCCCCATCCTGACGTGGACGAGGGGAAAGTTGATGCCGCTAGGGCGGGTACGCAAATGCAGGGCTGTTGCTAGGTGGGAAGCCAGCACAGGGCTCTCCATCGCCTGCAGTCCCGGTGCTTGGTGGCTCCTTCGACCCAGGACCCTCCTGCTCCCTTGAGCTGTCTCCCTGCGTCAGGATGCTCCACCGACACGGGGAGCAGAGCTGCACCACACACTGGTTAAGGGGAGTGGGGCAATATTTAGCTGAAGCCACACTGTAATTGATGTTAGAGAGACATAAAATCTCCAAAACATCCTTTTTCTGAGATAAACACATCTTGTTCAATATTTCGGATACGACAGATTAAAGCTGGTGGAAGAGCAGGGATTGCCTTCAACAGCAGGTCGCACTTCCCCGATGGTATTGTCCGGGGTCAGCCAGCCATGAAACAGCGTGAGCTCACCTGTCCTGCTGTATCGAGGATCTCAAAGTGCACCATCTCCCCATCCATGACAGCCATATGTCTGTAGATCATTTCTGGGGAAGGACAGACAGAAAAGCGTGTGTGAGAGAAGCACCTGGGTAGCAAACGACAACCCAGGCGGCCTCGATGCAAGCCGTGCTGGAGAAGTCAATTTTCACCTGCTGCAACCTACAGCCCATGTGGCCTCCGTTTCGAGTCCACATCTTGAACTGGTCTTCAGTCTGTCTCCCCATGCCCGGGAAGGGCAGGCCTGTGCCCACGGCATCGAGCCCAGCATCTCCAACGGGCAGCAGAGACCCCCAGCCAGCACCCGGCCGGCTTTCACCTCGCTGGAAATAAAAGGGCAACGGAGACCGGAGCGTTGGAGCAGAAAGGGGTCATGGAGTGATGCTTCTGCAAAGGAAGAGGGGCTCAGCAGGAGGGTATGAAAAGCTGGGCTTTGTTCTGAGATCCTGCCCGTGCTCCTAACCCAGCCCTTTGCCCAGCCGGCACTGAACTCCTCAGGAGCCGGGGGGCAGCTCCTTCCTAACCAAGCAATAAAAGCAGCTGCGAGGCGTGCATCTGGGCAGCTCGTCCAGCACAAAAACCACTTTGAGCTTCACTAATATCATCAGGCAATAAAACCAGCCCAGCACTCCGCTTGGCAACCGCTCCGGGCGCAGCATCCCTCGACGGGACGCCTTGCTCCGTGCGGATGGAGCCCCTCGGTCACGCCGGGGTTTGTGTGCCATGCACGACAGGGCAGGAACCCACTTGGCTTGGCTGTCTGCGGGATAAACCGGGCACCTTCCCCCTCCTCTGACACAGGGAAGCACCAGGTACGCTCCCTGTATGGTCTCTGTACTCTATCACATCATACGGAGCGAGCCAAACAGGAGGAAGAAGCAGCAGGCAGAGAGGAAAACCAAATCACACTCTGCAGAAAAAAAGTATCGCTCACCAGAACAAGCGAGGAGCGGGGATGTAAAGGACAGACAGATGGGGCAACGGCAGGGTTGTTTTTCAAACCAAGCCTTTCGCTTGGGTCCCCTGCGAACCAGCTGGGTTAGAGCAACACAGAGACTTCCCAAATTTCCCAGCCCGGCAGGTGACCGTGGGAGTCAGGCAGAAGGATGCACAGCCAGAGACCAGTCACTTCTGGGATACTTCAGCAGGGACATGACTTCAGTGCCCAAAAAACCTCAGACCCAACGGCAAAAACCAAAACCAAACCTAGAAGACAAGAAAGCACTAGCCCCTGCTCCGGTGGCTGAGATGCCTCCCTCCCCTTACAAGCCACCTCCCGGCAAATTGCTGGAGGATGACTAAGCACGCTGTGCCGCCTTGTGCAACGCCGATGGCTGCCCCAACGGATTTTGCCTTAATAAAGCAACAGCAAAGGAAAAAGGGATGCAAGAGCCAGGGCTGGTAGGTCTGGCTGCTGCCAGTCTGGCTGAGGAGGAAGAGGAGCGAATACAGCCAGTTTGGGAGCAGAGTCGGCTCTGCCGGGAGCGGTGCTGGGTGCACCAGAGTCTCCAGGCTGAGCCAGTGGCAGCAGCAAAAGCAACAAGAAAAAGGACTTTACCTACCTAGGGTCGGGTCGTAGTCTCCAATGAATCTCCTGGTGATGAATCTTACAGTCAACGCTGTAAAAAACCCACAACAAACCCAGTTACGGTTGTAGGATCAAACTGCAGAGAAACATCGGCTGATTGAGGCGGGAGGGATGGAGCAAAGAGCTTCCCCCCCAGCCACACGGAAAGGTGCCCGCGTGGGCACCAGGAGAAGACATCCCAGCAGCGATGCTGCAAACCCGGCCCCGAGAGGACCAGGTTATTGCAGGGTTGGGAAAGCGTCTTCAAAGGCGCCCGAGCAGGCTGGGTCACTGCTGCACGCTGGCCGGGCTGCCCCGTCATGGCCAGCGAAGATGATGCTAAAGCAGCAAATTGCCAGATCTTGGTGGCAAAAGGTGAGGGTGAAGCCGACTGGGAAATGATCGGAGTTGCTCAGGTGGATGCCTCGGACCAAGGCTGTGACAAGCCCTCTTTTCCCCCTCCAAAGCCCTCGGGTGACGGCACAGCCCCGAGCAGGCGGTCCTCTGCCTTGCCTCACCCCGTGTGCAACGTGGGAGACGCGCATCAGGACAGGCAGGCGCCCACCCAGCCCGACAGCTCGCACCTCACCTCTCCTATGCACCCGAAAAAATTTCCGGAGCTCGTGGGCATCAGGCATTTCAAAATAACCTCATTGCAGCCCTGGGAAAAGGCTGGATGGTTTTTGCACGTTCTTTGCAAACATCTGCATCGAGGACTGAAACCCACCGCGTGATGGGGTGCCCCAGGCAGAGGAAGAGCTCTCTGCCCAGCTCCTCGAGTCACACACCAGGTACCTCCGCCCAGAGCTGCCTCCTCGTTGTCAGCAGCAAAATGCCCGTCATGTCAATGAGGTGCAGCCCAACGGCAACGGAGAGCACCGACGGCCCCCCCGGGACGGGCGACCCCCATCGCCCGCCTTGCCAGAGCGCAGCAACCTCTCCTGCGCTGCCGCTGTCAGAAAAGTCCTTCCAGGTTGGGCGGAGGCGGCAGCTTGGGACACCCAAAAGCGGCAGCGAGAGGTGGTGGGGCTCCGCGGGAGGCGGCCAGGACCGCAGGCGTTTCACCGTGCTCGGCAAAGCAGCAGGCAAAGCCCAGGCAGAGGAACACGGTGCACGGCAAACCGGGAGGTCCTCCTTACGCCAGCCTCGTGTGGCAGCAAAGCCAGCCCTGGGAAGGCACCCGGGAGCAGGGGGAGCGGGGGCCGAGCAGATGCCCCAAGGACCAGCCCACCCCGCGTGGACACGTCACCTTCCTGCGCTGCCTGTGCCAGGGCGTTCACGTCCCCAGCACGGGGATGCTGGGCACAAGTGGGGACCGTTGACTCTCATCCGTGCAAGGAGTCCTGCTCCCCGGCAGCTCTCCGGCACGCAGGGGGACGCAGCAACCCCCCGCCGCAAAAACACCCCTGCCCCTTCCGTCTGCTGGCGCAGCATCAGCGCGGACATCGAATCGTTTGGCCCGATTTTTCCTCCTTGCAAGAGCGAGGAAAGGCAGGAACAGCCGCAGCACGGCAGCATGGGCAATTAAACCCCTCTTATCCGATTACCACGTCTCCCTGCACCAGAGACCGGGAGATGCGAAGCCCAAATTACACTCTAATGCTGGGCTGGGTGGAGGTCTGCTGATGCTGGAGGCTTGCCCGATAGCTCCATCAAACATGGCAAGGGCTTTCTCCTCGCGGGGGAAAAGTACTGCCTCTCATCATCTCTCTCCAGCCGGCCAGGCTGAAGGAGACAGACCTCGGCTCCAGAGCAACGGCTTGTTTGAGGTGGGCAAGCTCTCTGGGGACTGCAAAAAAACCCCAAACAAATCAGAGACGCCTTACATGTTTCGGTAAGGGGTAGCAAAAGCTTTGCCATTGTGCAAGGTCTCTAGACAGGTATTTCCAGCAATGGGGACAGCAGACAGGGCTGAGGCTCAGGGGCGAATGGCCAGGAACAGGGAAAGGGGGGGAAAAGCAAAGGCTTTCGAAGTAACGGAGCAACGTGGAGGTGCTGAAAACCCTGCTGGTCTGAACGGGGCCGGGAGGCAGCCGGAGCGTACCCGTCACTCCTGCCAACAGAGCATCAAGCTTTGTTAAATGTCCCTGATACAGCCAAAGGGCCACAAAAACGCATCTGTCCTCACCCTGCTAAGTGCTGGGTTTTATCACGGTCTCCTGCTCCAGAGCCGGCACACAGGGAAGCCTCAGCCCTCGGGGCCAGGGCAGGACCACCGCCGTCCCCACGCCGTCCCCCTGGAGTGGCGTGCTCGTGAAAGTGGGCAGAAGCGGGCGAGATGCTACCAAGCCATTGGTAAGATGCTCCCAAGCTGGCTTCGTTTCAGGAAGCGCGTGGCAAGGCCAGCAGCATCCCAAAAGCAGATGCAGAGGTGCTGAAGAGCTGGAGGGCTGGCCGGAGACGTGGTTTTGCTTCGAAGCAAAGCCGACATGCTTTTTACTCGACTTTTCACACCTGCAGCCTGAAGCAGCCCGTAACTTTCCCTGGCGGTTTGGCCACGCACAGAGCGAGGGCACGATGTACAGAGCCTGCGGCAGCTCGCTAAAAATGGGTCGTCTCATCCAGGATGGGATAATTACCGGGTGGTGGTGATTTGGCAGAGACCGGCAGCGTGCAGAGGCGGCGGGTGGGGACGTGTCTGCGCACCGGGGCTGCGGTTTGCAGCTCCGCTCGGCCTGAGGAGGACCTCCGCGGCTCCGGCCGCCGGGGGATGATTGAGGAGCAGCCTCGTAACAGCAGCACTACGGGAACCCCGCTCTGGGTCACAGAGCTGGAAAAGCCATGGAGCAAATGTAACGGGAGGGGGGCAGGATCCGGTCCTGCCCCGGTGAAACGCCCCGGCACTGGAGGAGCTTTCGCATCAGCAGGGGAAGTGACCGGTCTTGAAAAGAGACCACTGCAGGTGACCAGCTGCATCTCCCGAGATCCCTTCTGCTGGCGAAGGACGCCCTGGCCAAGCCCAAGGGTTTGTTTTCCTACTTGCCTTCAGCTCCATCCCCACCCTTCGGAATATTTTTCTGCAGGAAATTGCCTTTAGGATGTGACGAGGTGGACTTGGAAAGCACTCGCGTCTCCAAAAGCAGCTCTCCACCGCTGCAGAGCGAGTGAACTTTCCTCTGGCTCTCAGATCTTCCCTACAGAGCGAAAAGGGGAGCTGCATTTTGGGGAGAGAAGTCGGCAGCAGCACAAACACCCTCTCAGATGTTGTTTCAGAAACGTCTTGCTCTTTGCCTTGCAACAGAACTAATCTTCACGCTCGAGGTCTGTGCTGATTCAAACGTTCTTCTGTGCTCAGTACCGATCCACGCGCCCGGTGCTGCAGAGAGGCCGGTTCAAAGCAACACCCTCCACGTGGCCTTTTGTACGAAACATCTTTTCAATGCAGCTGCTTCGGAAATTCACCATCGATGCTGGGTGTGATTTTCTGGCGTAGACAGAGAAACCCGTGGTTTGGAGGCTGAAGGGAGCGCAGGAGCACGGCTAATGGAAGTGATGCTTAAGCCCTTCAAGGTGTTAATGACAGTAATGGGTACGGACGGGCTGTACGGGGATGGGAGCGAAAGGCAGCGGAGAGGCTGAGAGCTGGCTTGGAAAGGCAACAGGAGCGGAAAGTGAAATTGGTGGAAAATGAGTGGGAACAGGGCAAAAAACCCGGCGAGAGCAAGGCAGGAGTGCAGAGCCCAGGAGGGACAGGATGGAGAAGCTGCGCACCAGACGTCAGCGCAGCAGGAGGAAGGAACAGAGCAGGAGTGCGAAGGGAGAATAAACCTCACCAAAACCAGGATACGGCACTAAACCCCCCCAAACCCACGAGGGGCTGATGAAAAGCTAACACCAAGCAGCCCTGATGGACTCCCGCACCGAGCTTGCTTTCCCAATGCAAATTCGGGGGCAGTTTGTCCCAGCTGGCCATCAGCAAATGTTCCCCCGTGTCTTGCCCTCGCACACCCACACCGCACCGGTCAGGATCTGGCGTTCATCCCGAGAACGTGGCTTCCCACCCGAGCCGGGCCTTCTGCTTCTTCAGCCCCAGCATCTCTTCCCCAAGCAGCTTCTGCCCTCCGACACCTGCCCGGCTCCTGTTTGGGGGATTCACCATCCTCTCACCTTCCAAGCTGGCTCTGGGTTTCAAACCCTGCCCGTCAGAGAAGGGAACTGATGGAACAAGCACGTAATTTAGCAAAACTGCTCTGCAGAGATAACCAAGGATCCCACAGGAGGCACGTAGCAGCATCGTCAAAGAGGCAACCAAATTATCAGGGGGAGAGTGAGACAAGTCAGGCTCGATTTCTAGAAAGCACCTGATTCTGTGTCATATGTTAGGCAGCCACCCAAAGCCAGAGCGCATGGTGTTGTATGAGAAGAGGAGCCAATTAAATTGATTAAAAATTGGCTGGGGCGCAAGAACACAAGCGAAGCTGCCAATCGGAAGAAGGGGATGCAGGCAGAGAGGCGTCAGCACATCCACGCAGCCTTATAAGGAATTTTTTTTTCCCCATCCTGAACATAAGTAACCTCAGAAAGGGCTTTCCTTGGAGAGCCCCAAAGCTGAAAGGGTTAATTTTATATTCAATTTGATCTCTAGGAATGACTACGGGGTGGTTCGATGCATGATTAACCTGCCATTGCAGGGACGGGCTGGGTACCTCCAGGATCGCATCGAGCCCTGCGTGCCCACGTGCTGCTCTTGTTTATGCCGCTGCATAACACATCGCTCTTGCGAGCAGAAGGGCTTACAGCATCAATTCATCTTCGTTCGTGTTTTGTAAGCAGAGCTTTCCTCTGAAGTATGGCAAAGTTTACACTGGCTAGCATCAACAGCAGAAGACAGAAGATAATGCAAGCTCCTGCTGGGCTGGATTTACAGCCTCCCGCAGGTCATTTACACAGCCCAGGCCAAATCTCCAAACTACCGGTGGGGTGCAGCCACGGGTCTGCACCCAAACCCATCCCCGCTCGGAGGGTCTGAGACCTTGGATCACCAAATCTTGAAGATTTCCAAACTGCTCAAAAAAACCACTCTCTTGCTGAGAACTGAGAAGGTTTTTTTCCCTTTTACAGCTGTCCAGATTTTAATTGCCCTTGGGATTGTTCACAGAGCTCAGCCCCCTCAGCTCTCCCAACCCGGCTTCTGCTTCCCACGGGAGTGGATGCCAACCGCTCGCCGGGGTGATGCTCCGGCGTGGGGTCCTCTCGCATCCTGCCAGGACCGGGAGCTCGGCAGCTCAGGGAGAGGTTCGGATGAAACCCGCCTTCACCCTCCCCTGCTTCCCCTCCCCAAAACAGAGGGGCCCCACACGTCGCACCCCTTACTCTCCCTTTTTTTCCCCTGCCTGGGGTCCCAGCCGCCTCCCGCAGCCCGTCCTCCCCAGCCCTGCGGGAGCTCGAGCGATGACGCTGATGCTTTTGACTCCTGCCTTGCGTTTCACATGCGGGTCACTCAGGCCAGACGCTCACGGTCCGTTACCCACCGCCCCGCCGGGCAGGGGAAAGCACTTGGAGGTTTCCTCGTCCCCGGCTCCGTCTGGTGCAGGGACTCACAGGCAGCAGGACCCGGCAGCTCGGGCACGGCACCCCGTGAAGATGACACGCTGTCCCTTTGCTGGAGAGGACGTGCAGGACAGCACCCAAGGGGACGGAGATGGGCAGAGACCTGCGTCAGGGCGGCTGCCAGCCCGCGGGGGACCGGGGGCTGCTCCTGACCCCTGGCACCGTCCGGCTCTCCTCTGCATGAGCCAGGTATCGATTGCCTCCCTCTGCCCTGATTTCGTGACCTGTGTTAGCATCACGGCCCAAGAGGACGGCCAAAAACGTGTTGCTGAAGGGCATGACAGCTGCAGGCACCCA
>NW_009635598.1:405-625 GCF_000690535.1 Cariama cristata | reverse complement strand
TGGAGGGGCGCGCAGTGTACACGCAGGTATGCACACGCGTCCACGCACACGCACTTTAAATCCTCCCCAGTGCGATACCCGTTGGCACAGCGCTCATTTTAAGCCCAGGGTTTTAAGTACCCCCCAACAGCCCAGTCGTACGCCTAAAACCCGTGACTGCAGGGAATCCGCCGTTAACAGCTGGCAAACGAGGGATCCAGCCCCTGCGCTTATTTTCACA
>NW_009635598.1:0-304 GCF_000690535.1 Cariama cristata | reverse complement strand
CCGGCGGGTTGACCTGCTGGCTCCATCCCGAAAGGAACCGTCCCGTGGGGGTTCCCGTGGCCTCGGGAATGCCCGGGATGTCGGCGGTACCGGACGCCTGGGAGTTACTGCCCGTTTCCAGCAGTCGGGTGCTGAACTCACAGACAAACAGCTTTGCCCGGCACCGTCTACCCGGGGAGCCCCCGAAATTGCGGGGGTTTGACCGTATCTCCTCTGTTCAAGCCCACGTCTGCCACGAGGGCTCTCCCTGGATGAAAACTCGCCAGACTCAAAAAAAAAACCACCCCAAAACCCAAACCCAAAC
>NW_009635597.1:0-952 GCF_000690535.1 Cariama cristata | reverse complement strand
TGGGGGCGCGGAGGGGCTAGGCACACTCGGGGCGAGATTTAGCAGGCATCCCAAGACCGCTTTGTTTCGCGATTGCCATCCATTAAAACATCTATGCTAAAAATCAGAACAAAGCAGAGCCCAGGTAACTCTCGCTGCAAATGCTGGCTGGCGTTAAGGACGGGTAGGCTTTTGGGTAATCAAAATAATGTCTCAGTTGATGAAAAACAGGTCTCTTTATCCGGCAGCTAAACCACTTCAAGTGCTGTTTTGAGGTTGTGGGGTTTGGGGTTTTTTTTCTTAAGACTCCGAATCTACCTAATTTTTCGCCTCCCTCTCCCTCTTTCCGTCATTTTCCTCTCTAAGAAAAGCTTGTACGTGTTTGTATAAAACTCGAGCGCATTGTGGAGAAGGAAAGGCAGAGAAGGTGGGTGCAGTACATGAAAACTATGACACCAGCTAGCCTCAAATATGTGAGCCATACGTATATGTTTATTCTCGCCGAATATTTCTACACCTGGTAGGCAAAGCGTCGGGCTCTGCATCTGCCCACCTCTGTGTACTCCTATGGAAGAAAACCCTGTGGAAAGGCTTTACGTCTGCCGGTGCGTGTGTATATGTGCGTGCGGGTATACAGGCAGATAGGTAGATAGACTGCACTCCCGTAATCTGCCCGTGTCCATCTAGCCGGGAGGATTAGTTATCTCTGCATCTATTGAGAATTAACAAGGGCGAGAGATTATGTATCAACGTACAGACAACGGCTATGAATATGAAACCCTGCGTACATAGGTAAGACGGATTCAGTCAGCCACTCAGCTGCAAAGCTCTTCTTTAGGGCTGCTCTGCCTTATCCTCTCAAAGCCCTCAGACAGTTCCCACCGAGGGATAAGGAGGGGAAGGCTCGGCGCTGCACATCTCTGCGTTTCATAGCCGAAAACGACATATGTCACCGCCGTGCCCGGACTTTGCT
>NW_009635596.1:0-211 GCF_000690535.1 Cariama cristata | reverse complement strand
CCCCAGGAGCTCAGGGCTGGGGCTATTTATGGCACTTCTTCTTTTCCTTTTCAATTACAAAGACACCTCACATAATTAAGTGCTAATAACCTTGTTAATCTAAAATTGATACTCTTTCTCCTGGCCATCTCTTAATAGAATTAAAAACAGATTAATAATCAAGGGTGGGAGACATTGCACGCAATTAAGGAAGAGGGGGCCGTGCTGCAGC
>NW_009635595.1:0-4239 GCF_000690535.1 Cariama cristata | reverse complement strand
CGGGGAAGCTGGCCAGGCCGCACGTCCGTTGTGGCCGTAGGCACGTGCCTCCGCTGGGGTGCAGAGAGCCGCCGCTCGCCCCCCGGCCAGCCCCACGTGCGGGCTCCTGCCCACAGCACGCCCGGCTGCGAGGAAGGCACAAAGAGGGAGCGGAAGAGAGGGGACCCGCTTGTTCGAGTCGTCACCCCTCACGTGAGGCCAGTCACGGCTTTTGCCCTGCCGAGACTGGGGGTGAAGGAGCCTTCCAGGCTCCTTATTCCCCGGCGAGGAGGGAGGAGGCACCATCCTCCCTGTAACAAGGCGTTCTCAAACTGTTCTTAAGCGGAGCTTGACCCGACGCTAGCTTTCACACCAAACACATCCCAGCTAGCCTTGGGTGCCCTGGAGTTCAGGCACTGGTCAATCCCTTCATCCATACAGGCGAGCTAAAGTACTCGTGCATTGGCATCTACCAGCTTTTTCAGGGAGACACACACAGGAGCATACGTGCAGTAGACAATTTTTAAGAAAAATCAGCACGAACCTGACCGATCCAAAGTAATTTTAATTAAATCACAGCAGGACTGAGGAGGGCCTTTTATTAATAACAGTTAGACAGACTTTTCGAATGCATTTGAGCACACTAATGTGTTTTGATGCTATCCCATAATAAGAAAGAACAAACCAATATGTTAAGAGACACGTGAGGGCTCGAAAGGCTCCTAACTGGATTAATAATCTCAGGAATAATCACATAATAATTCCTGAATTGTGTGTTGGCGTAAACTAGAAACAAAGCATTAAGAAACGCAAACTTACTGCATTGCAAGACATTATCTTTCTAAGGAATAAAGGTCTTCCAATCACTGCTGCTCTAAAATAACAAATATAGATAGGAAATGTTTTAAAAACCTGCTATTTGCCTGCTAACTTCCCCTAATAATTTTACAAACTTGTACTTACATTATAATTAATGTTCTAAAAAAGGAGAATGGGGACGGGGGGGAGCTTTCTGAACATTTTTTTCATCTGGTTTGGGAAGCTGAAGTGTCACAGTTCTCTTTCTGAAAAAAAAATTTTAATTCTGGTAAGCAGTTCAAATAAGCATGCCTACACCACTAGATAATTAATTAAATTAATTTTAAAAGCAGAGGAAAGCACAGTTTAAATTTATCATATATCATCTTTCACAATGCTGTTACAAAAAATACTTATTAAACTGATGTATCAACTTAATACTGATGTAGTAAATTGACGTTATCAGTTTAATACATCATCATTATCCAATGGCTTGCCTTTAATAAAAAATAGTGCATTGAAAATGCTTCATGCTTTTAGTTTATACTGCTTATTTTATCCCTTCCTTAACATACAAAAATCAGACAAAAGTACCTAAACGCAGCATTTTTTGCAAACAGTGAATATTGATACCCAGGACAGTTCTTAAAATAGGGCAGGTAGACCCATTCGTAAAGACAACTGCTTTAAACAGCAGGCATCACTGTTGTTTTTCAAGATAGCCCTGTATCAAGCCTTGAACCCGAGACAGAATAATCTCATTGGAGCTGCTGCACTCTTCTGGACTGTATGGCGGGTCAATAGTTAATACCCCTGCCACGCATAGCGTTCTTCCCAATTCACCTTGCTCTGTTACAGGGATGTGGTTTGTTTCTAGCCAAGTCTTCAAGTCATTCTTCCTCTTTTCCAGTTCCTCTGGGCTGTAGGCTTTGCTTTCTTCAGGTGCAAATATGCAAGAAAGCCGTTGCTTCATTTCATCGTCCCCTTCTTTCAGTATTTCGACCTCCTGGACAGCATGGCCCAAGACAACCGATATGGACACTTTTTCATTTTCCAGGAATGTTGCAAGGACAATACTGCCAAGGAAAGAAGGATCCATGAGTCACTGTACTCAACTGAAGACTGAGAAGCACAGGCCAAGATTCTTGGAGATGAGTGCTCATTAGCATCAGTGTAACCCAGGTATTTAGGCAATATCGAGTATCCAGCATTTTTCTTGAAAACCATGCTGCTATACCCTTAAAATACTGAAAATGTGGGGGTTTGTGGCTAACTTCTGGCCTTGAATTTGAAACTACTCCAGATACTATCAAGCACAATGTTATTTTTAAAAAGCAAAGCGTACATTAAAATCAGGGCTGGGAATCTAAATATTTTTGTGCATCATTCCCAACATTGCTGAAGAACCTTAGGTCTTCCAACATCCAAAACCAAGGATACCTTCATACATTCAGCTTAATATTTAATTATTAATCATTACTAACAGAATAATGGGGTTTTTAAAATGAGTGTTGCTAGTTTCTTAACTGAAAACTACAGCTTGAGTATTACAATGGGAACACACCACAGCAGGTTCAGGCTCATATTGTAGCAGCCTGATCTTTTCCCAAGGGCACTTACATCCCAGAAGTCCTAAAACGTAGGTAGGAAGGCAGCTTGTTATGTTTCTAGGATCTCTTCCCTATATACCAATGAAGAGGATCAGAAACCATTTTCTTCCTTGTGTGGGAAGAAAAATTCCGGAATTCGATGCCAGCACGTTGCTACTCTACTGTTGCCACCACTAGTGGAAGTAAAGACTTTTTGGGAAATGTGCAATGAAGCATGCTTTGATTTTAGCCTGGGCCATCCCCAGAATCACTCACAGCTGTGGGCACCTTTCCTAGCAAAATGATAAGCAACTCCAAGAGAAGATTAGAGTATCAGAGCTACTCCAGAGTTGAAGCAACAACCAATTCTTCCAAAACACATCAGAAGCTGGATGTGTTAGATTCTAGCCTCCATCTTGTGCTCATGTGGGACAAGCTCACAACCAAAAGGGTATGAAAAACCTCTGGCAGCAAGGACCCAAATTTCTGCCTATTCCCTGGTGCATTCTGCCTTTCAAACCCTGTGTTCAAGCTACACGCTTGAGATAGTAGAGACCTGCGGTACCACTTTCTGACCAATGCCCCTGCTGATTTTCCCTGCTTCCTCTCCAAAGCAGCCACTACACCCTCACGAGTGTCCAGCTGGAGGGGAAAGCAGGGCATCGCTGTGAGAACTCTGGCCAGAGGATAAGGATTTCAACACCTAAAGCATTTTAAATGTTCTGCTCTCTTTGTGAAACAGGGTTTGGTGTGTTATTAAAAGTAGTCCTAAACACATGGATATCATTTAAAATACTAACCTCAAGTCCACAATAAAGTCAGCATGAATCCAGATATTATGCATTCCCCAAACTTACCAGTCCTTGGAATGAGATAAAAGTGGATTTAGGTGAACTGGCCTCATCAACTACAATATTACTTTCTCTTAGGCCTTGCCAATTAAAAAAACAGGGGACAGCCCCAACATACAGGTTTTGCTCCAAGTAAGTTTGCTTCAGTCTTGGGATCTTTTCTTTTCCTGAAAAACTTGTTTTCTCTTAGCTTTACAGAAACAAAAGCTTCGGTACTTACCTGGCAGACACTGGATCAATTGTTAAGACCCATCCTTCATATTCATGTTTCTCAATTGCAGCAACTTTCACCATTTTGTTCACATACGTTTCCCAGTCTAGAGGGCTTTTCCTCTGCCAGTCATTCATATTTCCTACATCCAGAGCCTAGAAAATCGCCAGAGCAATCAGTAGAAGCAATGAACCCTTTTGCTTTGCCCTTCACATCAGAACCGAGTTTGCCTCCAGGTAAAGACCTTCCATTAGTCTTAAGCACAGTCTGCCTTTTTTAAAAGCAAACATGCACACAAGCGGTTTGCATGTTGCTGCAGTTCTGCAATTCCCCACCCATTTCGCTTGTTTTTAAAGGCACACAGCGAAGCCTCAAGAATCACTGTTCTGCTCACTGAACACTTTCCCGCTGCATTAAACATTCCATTTACCGCTCTGCTCTCTTACAAAAGCTTCAGGATCCCTGTCCCTCGAGGGCAGAAGTTTGCCCTGTGCAGGGCACATCCCCGAGCCAAGCCCTCCCGCTGCCCGCGGAGGAGCGTTATCCGCCCGGACGCCGCCTCCACCCTCTTTTTTTCTCCCCCGGCCCCGTCCCGCCCCTCCCCCCGTCCCAGCCGCACTACCGCTAACGACAGCGAAGCCACCCGTGCCGCAGCTTGGGGCCGCGCAAGCGTTCGTCCCCATCCCGGCATCCCTCCGCCAGAGGGGCTGGCGAGCGATGGGGCAGCGCAAGGAGGACAAAGGCCTGGAGGCAGCGCCCGCCCTCCTCCGTTCCCTCCGGGCTCCCTAGCGCTGCCGCCCCCCCCGTCTGT
>NW_009635594.1:5603-6768 GCF_000690535.1 Cariama cristata | reverse complement strand
GCAGGCAGGCCCCACTCCCTCAGGAGGTATCTCCTCGCTTCAGTCCAGGAAGTGGCCAACTCTGAAAAAGCACACAGGACTGGCAGCCAGGCATGCAGGTCCCAATGCCGTACTCACAAGCCTTTCTGACTGAACCTGGCTTCACCTCATCAGTAACACAACTCAAGATCGTGACGCTCTTGCTCTGGTTTTGCAACCGAGAACAACTCAAGGAAAACGACCATCAAGCAGGCACTTTTGCTTCTCTCCAAATCTTCCTCTGCTGCCTGGGCTAGTAGCACTCACATTCACTGCCATGCTCTTTATCAGTTTATTTGCTAAGGAAAAAGCTGTTTTCACTAGGTAACGTAATAAACACAGAGGCTAAAAATGGTCGGGAGTGTATTAAAGTGGCTCAACTACTCCAGTTCATGCCAAAAAACAAGGTGAAGTATCTAGAAAAGAGGGGAGATACTGACCTCCTCCCCACTTTTTGGCTGTAACACTGGGAACCCAAGAGTTCCAAATCTAGATAGAAATTTCTAGATAGATCTAACTGTGATCTCATCTGCACGACTTAAATCCAGAGTTTCTGGTCAGGCTGTTTTCTAGCCATTAGGATGGTTCTGACTTCAGAGAAGCTATTCTGTTTTCAGAAGCTGTTGGTACTGTCACTTTCACATTTTTCCCTTTTAAGAGGAAAAAAAAATATCTTTTTTGTTCTTTAAGTATTTAAATGACATTTCTGACAGAAAAATGAAGTTTGAAGAGAAAAGCAAGAATCTGAATTGGATTTTATAGTGCTTAAAAAAAACCTGTATGAATCTTGAAGTGTTACTGCTTTGCAACTATGTAAATACTTGCAGTGGAGGTCAGTTTTATATATGTTCTGTGTCGAACTAAGACATTGCTTAAACACGTTTAGAAGCTGTGGCACTATAGAGCTATGTATTCAGCTTGTTTCTTTTCTTAGATTCTCACCTGCTTCCAAATCTACGCTCCCATCTTCATTAGTCCCTCAATTACGTGGCTCAATTACCCTGTTCAGGAAAAAGGTACCTCTACACACATTGAGGAAGAGGAGAAAAATGAGTAATGTTCTCTGTGGGGTGTCTGCTGTGCTAATGCTTTAAAAGAGAAAGCTGATTTTCTTTTTGCTCCAAACTCCTCTCCACAGAGGTATTCC
>NW_009635594.1:0-5572 GCF_000690535.1 Cariama cristata | reverse complement strand
GCATTCCTGGAACAAAGTTTCCCATGTGTTTTGAAGCTGCAAAATTTTAGGAGGCTCCTGGATAGCTAATGTAAGAGAGGGCATCTATCTTCTACTGTCTGCTCTGTGAGACAAGGCCATACTTATTCCTTTATGATTACAACATTAAATGATTCCTTTTTGCCCAACTACACTTCTTCTCAGTGTCAATGGGAAAAGCCATTCCCTTCCTAACATAAAATCAGCTGGATGATGTCATGTGGTCAGAAGCCATAGAGTCATCTCTGTGGTAAATACAGGTAGGCTCTCGGAAAACATCATGGAGAGGCCAGCTGTTACAGCCCCCACCTCAGCCATAATGGTGGTAGTAGTAACGGTGTTCACCCAAGTTGTAGTTTAGACTTTTGTGTTGATCCTACAGGGGCATCCCAAGTTGAAACCACTTGTGAAAAACACTTCTTACGCTGTAGGATCATTTTATGTTAGCAATGAGCTGGAGGACATTTTGAGAATGTAAAAAGATGTGGGAAAAATGCAGAGAGTTATACAAAGTAGCAAGCTTGTGGAACAAGACATGGATACTTGTGGAACAGCAGATGGATACTAGGGGAACCCGAGATAGATAAAATTAAGAAATAAAATCATAGTAATAAGGTGAGACAAAGAGCTTGTGTGCTAGACAAAGAGCTTGTGTCTAATTTATGTAGAAGTTACGCATAGTATAAGCACCTATCTGAATCTTTTCTAAAAAGTATGACAGTCGTGTGAACAGTACTTGTAACCAATCAGAGCTTGAGCAAGAGAGTGTATAGAAGTAGAAAACATAATATAAAGTGTAGCCTTCTGATTAATAAACGACTTCTCTGATCATCATATTGGTGTGCTGAGTCGTCCATGCCTCGCATGAAAGGAGAACCCCACATTACGCCACAACCTAACATTGTGTGGACAAGCTGCAACCTCAGGACCAAGCTCCTCTACTAATTACCCCTCTCTGGGACAGACAAGAGCTTTGTCTTGGCCATGATACTGTTAGTGCACCAGCAAACCGTCCTGCTTGAATCTGAGGAAACTGCTGCAAGCTTCACGAAGTCATAAAGGGCCATATAGATCTCCTTGCACACATGCATGCTGACAGCTGACTGCTGTGTACAGATATCCTCAGCTTCCGAAACCTGAGGTCCCTACCATGAGCTGATCCCTATTACTGGACCAGATGGCCAGCTTTTCTCATCTGCAATTCCTTTTGTTTTCTGACAGCTTTTAGTAGGTCAGGTGCCAGATAATATTTCTGCAATGTGTTCAGGCTTGCCTTGAAAACAGCAGTGTCCAGCAGAAGCCAAGTATTCACAGATCTGACCATTATACTTAGATGCCAAACTGGGAGTTGGACTCCCTAGAAAATACAAACCATCCTGGCAAAAGCTGTGCTTCTCAAAACATTCAGCAGAATCGTAATGGGGGAGCTCAGCGGTTGTTATTTGACTGTATTTTACTAGCAGGTACCAAAGAGCTTTCTTACTTTTTCTACTTCAAGTACTGCTGAAAGCAGGTGTCATTATGTTGTTTCTAGACAACAAATGTCAAATAAGGCAAATTTCATTTAACTTTCGCCTAAAGTGCTTCCTGCTACGACAAAGACCAGGGCTGCTGGTGATGCACTCCATCTCTCAGTTCTTGTAGAACTTTACTTTTTGTTTCTTATGGCGTATGTACTAAAGGTATAACACTGCTACAGTCTTAACAGCTATCTAATGATAGCTTGAAGCGTAAGAGAAGTGGCTAGGGAGATGGAAAGGACTTGCAAGACTTGACATGGTGTAAGAGGTAGAAATCAATAGCACAGCTGGCTATTTTGATCTGCTATTCCTCAGAGCCTGTCAATGAACATACAAACTTTTTCTGTCCAAGGAGATGGAATTTAAGCACTATTAGAAAAGTGAAAATGCAGAGATACACAGTGAGTAACCCTGTCCAGTTAGGAAACCCCAGAAACTGCAGAACTGCATCCTGAATGTAAATTTGCTGCTTTTCTCATTTAACTGTAGTTAACTTTTACAGGTTGTTCACAAATCCCTAGAAATCCAGGGAGCACAGTTTGAAAGCTACTGAACTAAGATGCAAGGTACATAGATGTGGCAGCTGGAAGATACTGTCTCCGTTTCCCTTGAACTAGGAAGGTAAAACTATGCCACCAGTGAAACAGGCTATGAACTGAATATGTATTAATTACAGTTACTTCCCCAGCTTCTGTCTTGCTTCTCGTGCATATTAATTTTCCTCTGCCACATAAATCTGAAGGGAGCACATTCTCAATATCTGCTGACTTCCACCTGGCTGGCCCCGGGCTGTGCAATGTCATGGGGAAAGCAATGCTCTTCCCTGTTGCTATCAAGCAGTACAGTCAGTATTCAGATCAAGTGGGAGTGGAAAGTGGCCTGGAGAAGAGAGTTCTGCAAGATAATAGCTTAACACAGAGACTTAATGGCAACGAGTTTTGTGAGGAGATGTCTTTTAGAAGATGACACCAAAGGTTTACGTGGCTTTAAAATTAATTTTGCAATCTGTATCTGTCTGAATTTACATTTTCTTCTGTGCCAGAGGTTAAAAAAAAAAAAAAAAAAAATATGTTGTCAGAGTATTGGATAATGATCTGTATAAAAACTGCTGCATATTTTCACAGAGATCTGCCTGGAGCCCTCCAAAATCTTAAATGTGGCTTTTGGTTTGAGCCCACTTGTGCTTCAGTATAAAATTTACATCCCTATTTGTTAAAAAAAAGAAAAATTATATTAGACAAAGCTGCTGCTAATAATAGCACCAGCTATTACTTTTTGCTGTCTGCTCTTGGAATCTTAAGGGTAAGTGTGCATTAACTCACCAGAGATGCTAGAGATAATTTGTATTTTAACTCATGTCACAGTCTTTTGCTAAAATAATACCAGGGCCCCTGCATGCAAGATACTGTACACAAATCTAGCAAGAGACAATTTCTACCTTAGTGGATCTTCAGCTTAATAACATAAAAGATAGGAGGGAATCTGGTTTTCCCTAGTACATAACATATCAGCCTGGTTTTGTTGTCATGAACAACAGGCATTTCATAGTTTAACCATACCGGTAAATTATCTAGAATAGGTATTGAAAAAACAGCTACTAAATGTGATATGCTGAAGTAGTAACAACTCTTTGCAAATTAAAGCAATCTGAACAGATGAGGAAGAAGAATTCTTGCTCTTGGAGTAGTCTGTCCAGAAGGAGCTATTCCAGAGCAGCAGGAATGAGGTATCCCAGAGCAGCTATTGTGGAACAGGTCCTTCTGCCATAGTTTTTCTATTCCATTTCTATACCCAATTGTGCCCTTGGGGCTTGCTAGGAAACCAGCCATTTCAGTCTCTGAAAGAGCAATATGCAGATCAAATTAGCTCCCAGAGTTATCTGTGATTTGGGTAGGTGTGACAGGTGCAGCACTTTGGTTCAGGCATCACCCACAAACCAGCCCTGCTGTGCAAACCATGAGAGCTGTGCTAGGCGGTACCTTCTCAGGAGCTAAGGAGTCTAGGCCATGTCTTATCAGGTGCTAACAGTACCAGCCTGAGCTGGGACTAGACAAAACTGCAAGTGCTACAGCTGCACTCTTGCACATACACCGAAGGGAGGCTTGACTACGAGTCAATCACTTTGAGCTTACAGGTACCTGTAGCCCCCCCGAGCCCACAGGCCTCTCCTGCGCAGCACTGGCCTGCCTGGTGGTTATCTCCCCTTGGGCAAGGAACCCTCTCAGGGTTACTCTGTGAGGCTGACAGACCCCTTACACAGCATCTGATATCAATAATGAGGTAAGCACGTTTTACCTTAGGCCTAGAAGTGTATTGTATGTTAGCAACATTTATATATCCAGCCATAAGTTAAGTACAAAAAGTGTAGTAAGTAGCAGAGTATTTGACTGCCATCTAATCACTGCTTAAGTCATTGCTGAAATCATCAGTTAGATCTTCAATTACCATTTCATTACAGCTTAATTATTGATTATAATTAATTGTTAAATCACTGTTTAATTACTATTCAATTATTGCTTATTTATCGTTTCATTATCACTTAGTTATCATTCAATCATTAATTATAATTTATCATTTAATCATTAATAAAACCTTCTAGTTAACCCCACAATGATGACTTCTCTTAATAATTCACCTGTGATAGTACAGCTAGGGATGTGGGTATATGAATGAGGGGAGAGGGAAAGAAAAGGAAACAGATGCGGTGATGGCTGCTAACGCAGAAATTGTTGCAGTTTTACTGCTGTTCATTTAAAACTGTAAAGAATAAAACACAGTAATAAGGAAATAGGATATTATTTTGTAAGCAAAGGCCTTTGATGATAAAGCTATAAGTTTCCAGTTGGGATATGTCTGTCTAACTAAAAATGCAAAACTATAACAGGCGACAACCGGAATATTGTTATTCTAACCTCTGTTTGAAAGAAAAAAAAGTTTAGTCATATTGATAAACAGCATTCCTCTTTTAAGAGACACTGTCTGCTAATGTTTAACAGTACTACTGACTTTCCATAATCACCGCTTCTGTCTGAGGAATACACAGTCTTCCTCCCCTCCCCCTCCGCAACGTATGAAACAGACCATTTATCCTGCATAGAAAGGCACGGTAAATGGGATGCCCTGATTCTAGGGGATACTGGTGACCTGTTTGAGCCCCAAGGGAAGAAAATGGGATAAATACAGCAGCTGAAAAATAGTCTGCTAAATAATTAGCATTGCATTTGTTGGACAGACAAGAAAACAGCAGATTTCACATGTGCAGGAGGGTATTTCCTGGTTTTTGTGCTTGCAAATGCTTGCTGAACCTATTGTGCCTTTATGGCAGCCCACTGGTTGTACTCAGAATGATTTTCTCAGTGACTATACAAGAGTAAGGCAGCCTATGAACCTGTAGTGCATGTTGGTATAGTTTCATGTTTTGCTGCACCATCAGCACCGCTGCAAATTTCCTCCACAGCCTATGATTTTAAATGTCAGTGACTTCAGCCCTTAGGTTTCTTACATGCTCCGCTTTCCCTTTGGGAGAGCTGCCAGGTAGCACAAGGTGACCCTTAAAGCACTGGGATTAATAGCAGTTACCTTAGTGATGATGGTCAAAGAGGAGAGGGCGTTAGATAAGAAAAGCTGATCCCCCCCTCTGCTCTCTGCCCTCCCTGCAGAACAGCAGAGGCACAGATGGTATTTCTGTGTGTCCAGTCCTCAACCCCCTTGCCCGGACTTTTGACCAGAGAAATTCTGGCCCTGCTTTTACCTCAGCCGAGGGCTGCTTTGGATGACAACAAGCAAAGGGCAGAAGCTGGCTGGGTTTTTTTCTTGCTTCCTTAAAAGAGTTCCAGTCACCTTCTCTAATGGAAGCATCATTTCTTTAGGCCCAGCCAGGCTTCAGCCACGCTCTCTTCTGCTTGTCACCATACACAGTCACATCCTCAGAGCAAGCACAAAACATTCCCTCGTCCCCTGGAGGGTTTCCACTTCGCCCCTCGCTCGGATGCCTCAGCTACAGCTGCTAGGACCACCCAGTTCGCGGAAAATAC